>NC_051421.1:10946177-10948677 GCF_015228065.2 Penaeus monodon | reverse complement strand
TATATATATATATATATATATATATATATTATATATATATATATATATATATTATATATATATATATATATATATATATATATATATGTATATATATATATATATATATATATATATATATATATATATATATATATATATATATATATATATATATTAGCACAGATAAAATAGAGAGAATGATAACCTAAAAAGTAAACACTGGCACTCTCCGTGGAAAGGAACTGGGGACTCTACCACGTACTCACTCCAAGATCATCACATGAAAACTACAATTATCATACTGTGACCACGGCCGCTCAAACATGAGCCTATACAAAAAAAATAAAAATAAAAGGCCGCGGTGGCCGAGTGGTTAGAGCATCGGACTCAAGACTGGCACGACGGCGATCTGACTTCGAGGGTTCGAGTCACCGGTCGGCGCGTTGTTCCCTTAGGCAAGGAACTTCACCTCGATTGCCTATCTAGCCACTGGGTGGCCAAGCCAGCCCAAGTCAGTGCTGGTCCCAAGCCCGGATAAAATAGAGAGAATGATTACCTAAAAAGGTAACACCGGCACTCTCCGTGGAAAGGAACTGGGGACCCTACCACGTACTCATTCCAAGAGCATCACAACATGAAAACTACAATTAAGTATCATGCTGTGACCACGGCGGCTTAAACATGAACCTACCGTTATAAAAAAAAAAAAAAAAAAAAAATATATTATATATATATATATATATATATATATATATATATACATATATATATATATATATATATATATACATATATATATATATATATATATATATATATATATATATATATATATATATATATATCATCATCAATAACGGTATGCTCATGTTTGAGAAGCCGTGGACCTTTCCACCATCCTTCGCCACTGAACTCGATCTTACGCTTTTCTTTCCACTTGTACCATCGACAGCCCGCAAATTTCTATGATGTTGTCGCTCAGTCTTGTCTTCGGTTTGCCTCTTCCTCTGTTTCCTATCCCCATCCCTGTCAGCAAGTCTTTCTCAATACTTTTACTTCTCATCACATGACCAATAAACTTTAATTTCCTCCTGTTCAAGATGTCCAACAGCCGGTCTTTACAATTTATTTTTCTCAGCACTTCATCATTCGTCTTCTTCTCTGTCCAGCTAATACGCAGTACTCGTCTGTAACACCACATTTCAAAACTTTGATCATTTTCTTGTCTATCTACTTCAGCACCCAACACTCAGAACCATATGATGCAATTGGGAAAACTAATGAGTTCAATAACCTCAGCTTTGTCCGTAAGGTAATGCTTCGGTCCTTCCAGATGTTATTGAGAGCAATTGTGGCGTTTTTGGCAATGGCAATTCTTCTTTTTATCTCCGGTGAATCATCATATGTATTAGTTAAAACAGCTCCAAGATAAGTGAACTTTTTCACATTTTCCACAATCATTCCATTGATTGTAACATGTTCATCATTGTTCATTGCCGGTTATCTTTGAATCTTCATGATCTTAGTTTTCTTGGCATTAAGAAACAAGCCAGCCTTTTCGCTTGCTTCTCTAACTTTATCTAGTAGTTGTTGTAGTTCAGTGATACTGCTGGCAATCAAAACTATATCATCGGCGTACCTTAGATTTGATATTTTGTATCCTCCAACATCTACAGTTCCTTCAAAATTCTCTAGAGCACCTCTCATAATTGTTTCAGAATATATGTTAAAGAGGTACGGAGACAGAATGCAACCCTGTCGCACTCCTTGTTTGACTTCGAACCATTCTGTTAACCCATAAGTGGTTCATACATGGCTTTTATTAGTTGGATGATGTGTTTTGGAAACTTCATATCGTTCATGTTATTCCAGAGGATATCGTGATCAACAGTATCAAAAGCTTTCACATAATCGATGAAACACAGGTATAGGTCTTTTTGATGTTCTCTGTTTTTCTCTATGATCAATTTTAGATTTAGAATCTGGTTTCTGGTACCTTTTCCAGGGCGAAAACCTGCTTGTTCGTCTGCAATTTCCTCTCTTAACTTCAACTTCATTCTTTCAGCAATAATTTTCAACAAAATTTTGCTGCTGTGACTTATTAATGCAATTGTCCTGTTATTGTTGCATTGGAGTGCATCACCTTTTTTAGGTATGGGAGTAAAGACTGATTTTACCCAGTCTTCTGGCCATCTTCTTTTATTCCATATTTTTGTACAGAGTTTGTAGAAGAAGTATTCAACACTTTCGCCAGCATTCTTAATTAGTTCTGCTGTTATTTCATCTATTCCCGGGCTCTTGTTATTCTTTACTTCTTTTATGGCTTTTATAACTTCGTCTAGCAGTGGCGGTGGTTCATCTTCGTTGTCATTGAGTGTAATTAATGTTGTTGTTAGATCTTTATTCTTTTTGTATAGGTTGGAACAATATTGATTCCATCTATCTTTGACTTCTTTTCCATCATATAAAACAAGTCCATCTTCTGTTTTGATAGTGTCCATTGTAGGTTTAAATTTTC
>NC_051421.1:10928677-10936177 GCF_015228065.2 Penaeus monodon | reverse complement strand
CAGCAGAGTAATACATGATGCGCATCCATATTTGGAACCAAAGAAACAGAAAAATAGAAAAAAGGGAAATAAATTAAATCATATATATATATATATATATATATATATATATATATATATATATATTGTGTGGGTGTGTGTGTGTGTGTGTGTGTGTGTGTGTGTGTGTGTGTGTGTGTGTGTGTGTGTGTGTGTGATACATATATGCATATATTTATATATATATATATATATATATATATATATATATATATATATATATTATATATATATATATATTATATTATATGTATGTATATATATGTGTATGTATATATATATATATATATATATATATATATATATATATATATATATATATATGTGTGTGTGTGTGTGTGTGTGTGTGTGTGTGTGTGTGTGTGTAAATTGTGTGTATGTGTGTAGATAGACAGATAGATAGATAGATAGAAATAGATACAGATATGTAATGAAACTTAAAATGACTTATGCATATAATTTCCTGACTATCTTATTTTAGATAAGAGTTTATATTTACTACTGACTGCAGTATCAGTCAACATTAAAATTGCACCAGCTTATCCCGAAATTCCTGGAAAAATACCTCTAAAATGTAAAAAAATAAAAAAAAATCTCCGCTTCACAATGCCTTGCTTGCAATAGACGGCACGCTGACCAAGAGCCCAAAACAAAGACTTACCAAATACTCAACATATCACATAGAGAAACTGTATCCTTGTTTAACATATTGTACCTCCTGCCAAGGTGATGTTATTCATGGCTAGAACCAACGTAGGCGTACCAACACTCAGCAAAATATATTCTCAGTGTAACACCTGTGAACTGAGACGGGGAGGGGTGAGGGGACTCTTTGCGGGTTGTGGGGGGCGGATCTTGGTCCAGGAATCGGAGTAATAGAATCTATGTCTAAGGAAACACCTACCTTCAATTAGGGGCTTTCCGATGAGGTAATTTCGATAAGATTTACATTTACACACACATATGGAAGAAAAACCCACAATACAAAAAATGGATTTATTGAAAATGAGACTACAGTTTCGAAATCCACCTGGATTCAATCCTCAGGTATGAAGAGGAAAGGATAAGATAAGTCCGATATGCGAAGCTTAGCCTCGCCATGAGGGGAGCCCGGCCTGTGTCGACTAATGCCGACTCGCTCACGTGTGTCAGCTGGTGCTGACTCGGCTGAACCTAGTCCTTACCTGCCGTGGTGCCCAGCCACAGCAGTAACCTCCGAGAGACAGTTAAAACTTGCAACTTCTCGCGCCTGGGCAAGGCGCGAACCGCCGACCCCTCGGATGAGAGGCCGACACGTTACCACTGTACTAACCCGGAGGCTCGGAGGAAAGGGAGAAGAGAGGCAACGCGGTACCACGGGGCAGATGAGGACAGACGAACGGAAGCAGAGGGATGTCACATCAGGTCGGAGGATCGGATGGACTATACACCGGGTGGCCGGCATACGGGAGAAGGCGGAGGGTGTGGGTGTGGGTGTGTGTGTGTTCATTTTTATAACTATTATCATTATAATAATAATGATGCTAATAATAATCGAAATAATTGTGATAGTAGTAATAACGATAGTAATAATAATGATAATAATAATAATAATAATAATAATAATAATAATAATAATAATAATGATGATGATGATTATAACAACAACAATAATAATAATAGTAATAGAATATAATAATGATGATGATGATGATAGTTATAATAATAATAACAATAACAACAATATTATTTATAATAGTAACAATAATGACTATTATTACAATTATTATTGTTGTTGTTATTGTTAATGGTATTTTTTATTATTATTATACTATCATTGTTGTTGTTCTTGTTATTTTTATTACTATGCAACAATAGCCCTCTCATTAAGATCGAAGTTATTGTCATTTTCATAATCATAGATATTCCCATGTGTATCATTACAATGTGTTCGCCTGAATGTGGCCTCATTGTGATGGGGTGAAAGAAAATACGTTTTGTAATTCATATTTCTGCTTTAAAATTTCTGCACGTTGGACTTTTAGAAATCGCGGCATCTAGTTCTGTTAGTTTTTCACACTATTATAAACCGACAAATCAAATGACCATATAATACGCAGATTATTAAATCAGTGGTTTCATAACATTAGCACAATGTCGCATATATATTATGCAGACTCTTTAATGATAAATTCACATAAAGCGAAAAAGATTTGAGAACATGCACCTGCCTCTGCGTGTGTTAGAGAACGTGCGAATTTATGCGTGTGTCAGATAACTATCAAAGGCAGCACATAAATCCTTCCGGACTCCATCCATCCCCGACCCAGCATTGACCGTGCCGCACGAGTCCCCAAACTCTAAAATTTGACAGTTTGAGAAAGTAAAAAAAACAGCGAGACACATGTGGTCCTTGCTGGAGTTTCCCAATGAGTCAGGCTGTTGCAAAAACTCTGGCAGAATTGAGGGCTTTGCGGTGACTCGTGCCGGCGAGGTGAGGGCACTGCCGGACGGGTCGCTGCCGGCACTCCACGGGGCACTGCGGTTAGAACACAGACACTGTTGCACTGTCGTTGTGCCACGAGTATAAGGGCACATTATTATTATAATGTATATGTTTCGAAACCTTGATGTCTATAGAGTACGATGGATTATTATCAGAATCACACTGCTATTTCAGCGCAGTTATCGTTGCACTGTTGTAGCACGAATACAATGACAACTGTGGTTCTTCTCATGCTATTTTTGTTTAATAAAACCCTGCAACCGATAAAATCCGATGCATTCTGAGCTGAATTAATCTAACATTGATAACAGAGTACAAACATGGACATGTCCGATTGTATCTTGAATGAAACCTTTCGTCCATATTTCAATTGCATATATTCGCAAGTGTGAACACAGCTGTGACACTCATAAACTTTAAATATTCAAACACGTGCACATAACACTGCGCGCTTGTTTGAATATTCTAACGCCAAATGTTGATCCGTAATCTGTCGGGAGGAAAGTTATGAAGCTTACGGGGATTTTTTCGTTGGATCTTTGGCTTCATTTTTAGCGTTCGGTTTGTACAGTTGTCTTATTTCTATTTTTATTTATTTATCTATTTATTTATTTATCTATTTATTGTTATTGCTATCATTATTTTTATTATTATTATTTATTATTATTATTATTATTATTATTATTATTATTGTTATTATTATTATTATTATCATTATTATTATTATTATTATTATTATTATTATTATTATTATTATTATTATTATTTCGTTCACCCTATTCCATCTTTTTCTTTATGACCGTTCGACAATCTCATGCACCGTCTCTCTCTCTCTCTCTCTCTCTCTCTCTCTCTCTCTCTCTATATATATATATATATATATATATATATATATATATATATATATATATATATACTGGTGTTTGTTCTTTACTAACCATCTTTATTCTTTAGTTTTATTCCCTTTAAGCTTCCTTTGCGATCGTCCTTTCTTTATATCATTTACGTTTAAACTATTATTTTTCTCATCATCATCATTATCCTAATCCTAATCATAATCATAATCATAATCATAATCATAATTATAATCATAATTATAATTATAATTACAAATATGATTATAATGATAATGATAATGATAATGATAATGATAATGATAATTACAATTACAATTACAATTACAATTACAATTACAATTACAATTACAATTACAATTACAATTACAATTACAATTACAATTACAATTACAATTACAATTACAATTAAAATTACAATCATAATCATAATCATAATCATAATCATAATCATAATCATAATCATTATCATTATCATCATCATCATTAGTATTATCATCATCGTTATCAACATCACCACTCATTACCACCACCATCATCATCCTATCATCACCACCACTTCCACCCCCATCACCCCCCCCCCTCCATCACCACCCTCATCACCACCACCATCATAAATCTTACCATTAAGACTAAAATTACTGTCACTTTTTATAACTTTATATCGCATACGTTTTATACCAACGACACCGGAATGCAAAATACTCTCACTCTCGACCGTGTTTCGATGTCGACAAGTCACTTTACGTTTTACTGAAGACCAGATGCGGGAATAAAGTAGAATCCTGAATAATGTAAAAAAAAAAAAAAAAAAAAAAAAAAAATCACAAGATAAAATAAATACATCAGAAATAAAAAAAGTAGATCGATAGATAGAGAAGAAGAGATGAACTTATAAGTAAATAGACCGACGAATAAATGAAGATAATAAATACATAAATAAATAGATAAGAATAAATAAGTAAATAAAAATAAATAAATAGATAAGTAAAAAAAATAAATAAAATAAACAAATAGATAAATAAATTAATAAATATAAATAAATATATATATAGATAAATATAAAAAAAATTAATAAATGAATAAATAAATAAATAAATAAAGAGATGAATAAATAACTAGGCATATAAATCAATCAATCAACCAATGAAAGTAATAATAAATACATGAATAGATAAATTGATAAATAAATAAGTACAAAATATAGGATATAAAATGAAAATCAGGTATTACAAAAAGCAACTTACTATTATAATTCTACAGTGGTGACAAAAAAACATTTGTAGCAGAAAAAAAAATCTTACTTTATGTATATCCATCAATCCATCCACCAGTTCACTTATCTATTTATCCATCCATCCATCCGTCCACCTATCCATCCATCCATCCATCCATCCATTCATCCATCCATCCATCCATCCATCCATCTCTCCATCTATCCTTCAATCCGTCTATCCACTCATCTACCTATCTATCTATCCATTAATTCATCACCACTTCACATGGCCTCATTCATCTCATCTCTCATCTATCTCATCCGTTTATCATCATCTACCTATTTCAATCCATTTTCATTTATTCATGCTATCATTCATATTTATATCCTTAAAAATATGTTAAATAATCTCATTAAATTATTCATCTGCGATGACGAAAATGTTAAATGATATTACATAAGAAATTATGCCGAAATAATACACAGAACCCCAAAAAAATAAAATTTTAAAAATATGGCTTCAACATACAACATCCTCACATCCCTGAATATTCTAACGTGGAAATATATTCATAAAAGAATGTAAGAGAGAGAGAGAGAGAAAAAAAAAAAACATTAATCCTGGTTGGCCGGAGGAGTGGAAAGGAAAGTTGACAAAGGTAAACCCTGTGGCGAGGTTGGCTGTGTTTCTGAGAGCAGGTGTGCATGCAGGTGTGTGGGAGTCAGCCTTGCAGAGACGCCAAACTGGGATATGTTTTTACCCAGATTTATTGTTATTTATTTTTATTATTGTTATTTTTATTATTATTATTATTATTATTATTATTATTATTATCATTATTATTATCATTATTTATTATTATTATTATTATTATTATTATTATTATTATTATTATTATATCATAATTATTATTAATATTGTTGTTATTATTATTATTATTGTTATTATTATTATTACTATTGTTATCATTCTTATTATCATTATTATTGTTATTTATCATTATCATTTATTATCATTTATTATTATTAGTTGATTATTATTATTTTTATTACTATTATTATTATTATTATATCATTATTATTATCATTATTATTATTGTTGTTGTTGTTGTTGTTATTGTTGTTGTTGTTGCTGTTTTTGTTGTTGTTGTTGCTGTTGGTGTTATTATTATTATTATGATTATTATGATTATTATGATTATTATGATTATTATGATTATTATCATTATTATTATTATCACTATTATTATTATTACTATTAGCATCATCATCATATATATTATATATATATATATTTTTTTTTTTTTGTGTGTGTGTGTGTGTTTGTGTGTGTGTTTGTGTGTTCTGTTTATATCATTCTTTTGTGTTTAATTTTCTGGTCTTCTATTTTCATACTTATCTTTTTTTTTTTTTTTTGCTAACATATTTTTCTTTTCTTTTATCGACTTTTTTTCTTGTTTTCTTTCCTTCTCTTTCTTCCTTTCTTTTTTTTTTTTTTTCGTCGTGAACTTCCTGCAACTCATTACCGTCGGAACGAGAGTCCTGCAAACGAACCTCATTATTTATTACAACAAATTCGAAGAAAGAAACAAAGCAAGAAAGAAAAAGTCAGAACTCGGAATTCACATCTATTTCGCAAACCCATAAACCTCACTTAATACCATTATACTTCTACAGTGGAGAAAAATATAAAGATGATAAACATGTACCAGAAAACACGGGCTTGCGTACACCACTCCAAGTAACGCCAGAACATCTCCTGGAATAAAGAGACCAGAAAATCTGTACAAGAAGATAGGCCTGGCAAGATATAAGCTTCTTTTTTCTCTCTCTCTCTCTTCTCTCTCTTTCGCCACAGACCTGAATTAGCGAGGTGAAAAGTGAAGCTAGCTTGAGACTCTTGCTTCACCCCTGCTCTCGCGCCGATGCTTCTTCGTTCGTTGCGTAAGGAAGATGAGATTTAATTAAGTCAAATCTCAGGATGGAATGAGGAAAAGCTGTGAAATTGTAACGAAGAGAGATGGGTCATTTATTTATTCAGTTTATTTACGTCTGATTATTTATTGGAGGTAATGAGGCACGGGGTAGCATTTATCTATTTGAATTTCTTACTATTTATTTAGATATAACGAGACATGGGGGTACTTTGTTTTAATCCATTTTATTTCTTATCATTTATCTGTTACCTACTCATTTAGTCTTTCTATTATAAACAATTAGATATAACGAGACACGGATGATGTATGCCTCACTTATTTTATTTATCATTACCTATGAAGTATAATAAAACACGTGTTATCTATTACCTACTCATTGTATCTCTTATCATTTATTAGATATGACGAGACAGGGGTTTATCTCAAGCCCTGTGGATGAATACGAATTTTCCCCTCCCCCCTCGCCCACCCCCGTCCCCCCACTGGACCACCTGAATCGCCCCTCAGTCGTGCACACGGTACTCACCAGAAAAGAACTACAAGAAAGAGTCAAAAAGATAATGAGATACCTCGAAACGACGAAACAAGACGTAAAAGAAAGAAGCGGAAAAGGAAAGATGAAACGAAAATGTGTCATTTGTCTTAGGGTATTATTAAAGTTTTGCCTTAGGTGGGTACGATGACTGGACTTACGCACGTAGAATGGAGAGAATCTGTGGACAGTCTGAGATTTTTTAGAGATAAAAATTATTTTGTTTTGGTCCCGTTTTCTTTGCGTATTTCGTTGAGGGGTGAATATTTTGATTTTGATTAAATTTCATCACAATTACAAAGAAGAAGAAGAAGGAGGAGGAGAGGAGGAAAAGAAGAAGATGAAGAAGTAGAAGAAGAAGAAGAAGAAGGAGGAGAGGAGGAAAAGAAGAAGTAGAATAATAATAAGAAGAAGAAGAAGAAGAAAGAAAAGAAAAA
>NC_051421.1:10921837-10924337 GCF_015228065.2 Penaeus monodon | reverse complement strand
TGTGTGTGTGTGTGTGTGTGTGTGTGGTGTGTGTGTGAGTGTGAGTGTGTGTGTGTTAAAAAGAAAGAAAAAAGTGTTATATAGTTACACATTCATTTTTCTTTTCCTTCTGCCGTGTCCTCAGACCGGAAAATAAAAACTCCTCACTCGAAGTACTATGATAACGTCGTCGAAAGCGTGTTTGTACCAGACATAACGAGGTCTATATTTTACATATATTTTATAGAAAAGCCGCTGTTCAAGTCAAAATTAGGCAGCAGCTTCAAAAGGGGAAAGAATCTTCCCTTATAAAGTTTTATAAGGGAAGAATCTTCCCTTATAAAGCTGCTCCCTAATTTCAACTTGAACACGGCTTTTCTCCTGCTGATAGTCTCCTTGCTTCCCATATCCTCCGCCTTCTACCGTATGCCGGCCACCCGGCGCATAGTCGCCCGATCCTCCGACCTGATGTGACTTGGGCAAGGAACTTCCACCTCGATTGCCCGGATAATAGAGAGAATGTTTTCCCAAAAAAGGTACCACCGGCACTCTCCGGGGAAAAGGGAACTGGGGCCCCTACCACGTACTCAGTCCAAGAGCATCACAACATGAAAACTACAATTAAGTATCATGCTGTGCCACGACGGCTCAAACATGAACCTACCGTTAAAAAAAAAAAAAAAAAAAAAAAATATATATATGTATGTGTGTGCTAGTCTTCCAGCATCATCACGGAAGTATAGGCTGAGCTATCCTGGGAAATTGTAATGGGCACAGGAGCTTCTGAGCATTAAACGGAATACTACCCCAACATGTACACACACATACACATACTCACACAGACACACACACAATGTATTTTTTCTCTCTAGTGCATGTAAAATTGTATATATATACTTACATGCACACAAACACACACTTGCAGCATGAATATATATATATATATATATATATATATATATATATATATATATATGAGATATATGCATATAATATATATATATATAGGTTTGTGTGTGTGTGTGTGTGTGTGTGTTTTGGGGTGTGTGTGTGTGTGTGTGTGTGTGTGTGATGTGTCTGTATTCTTCCTTTTTTCCCTATTTAGAGTATGAAACTCTTCACTCGAGAAAAAGATTACATATTGAAAAATGGGTCCGTATCTAATGTTAACGAGGCTTGAAATGGAAAAATTCTCTCCTTTATATAAAATTGTGGAACTTTTACCTGTTGAGAATTTTCGAAAAAAAGTATTATATATATAATATATATACATATATATATATTATATATATATATATATATATATATATATATTTTATATATATTATATATGTGTGTGTGTGTGAGTGGGGTGGGTGTTGTGTCTGTGTGTGTTGTGTATGAGTGTGTGTGTGTGTTATATATATGTATATATATGTATATGTATATATGTGTATATATATATATATATATATATTATATATATATAAATATATATATATATAATATATATATATATATATATATATATATGTACAATATTTTATATATATATATATGTACAATATATATTTTAAATATAATATATTATATACATATATATAATATATATATATATATATATATATATATGTATTTATGTGTGTGTATGCATGTATTATAATATATATATATATTATATATATATATATATATATATATATATATATGTATATATATATATATATAAGATATATATATATATATTTTATATATATATATATACACACATGCATACACACACATAAAACATACATAAATATATATATATTAAATATAATTAATTTTATATATATATATATATAATATTATATATATATTAATATAATATATTATATATATATATATATATATATGGTATTTCTATTGTTCCTGCCGATGCCGTCATGTTTTTGATTATAAAATTGTAACGTTAACTAACCAAAAAAACATTTCTTTTTTGTATATATATAATTCCATTCTCTATTCAAAGAAAAAAAATTTTTTTTCCCTAATCCTTAAGATTTATAGCACCATTTTGGAAGAATCTTTTAAAAAATCTTAAAATATTAATTAAATAGTTACGCATAAAGCGACCTTACTCAGGAAATGACAGTGGAGTTGATATTTCAAAAAGATTCACATACACGTAGAAAGAGTGAATAAAAATGTGTTTGTAATTGCGTGATATGATGATGAGGATGAGGGGGGATAATCCCTCTTTATAATAGTGGAGGTGTTTTTATAACAGCAAATTAGCAGTGATGGTTGCGACAGTGGTGATATTGATGAAGATGATTTGATGTTGATGATGATTATGATGGTGATGATGATGATCACATGGGGATGATGATGATGATGGATGATGGTGATGATGATGATGATGATGATGATGGTGATGGTGATGGTGATGACGCTGATGATGGTGCTGATGATGATCATGGTGATAATGATGATGATGATGGTGATGATGATGATGATGATGATGATGATGATGAGTGATGATGATGAGTGATGGTGATGA
>NC_051421.1:10911561-10919237 GCF_015228065.2 Penaeus monodon | reverse complement strand
TGACAAAAACGAAAATAATAAAAGTGGGGAAGGAGGTGGATAACAGATAGATAGACCGAGCAATAACCAATTCTTGCTCCTGATCAAAAAAAAAAAAAAATAAAGTGTGTCTTAGAATTAAGTCTCGTTGATTAAACTCTTATTCTGGTTTTCTGAAAAATTCAACGTCAACGCAATGAATGGTCTATTTTTAACTCAAACTGACAGTTTTATTTTGTCTTTTATTATTAGTGTTATCATTATTTTTTTTCTTGCAATTGACTTACAATTTTTTTTATTTACGATTGCACCGTGAGCTAATGACAAATTACGTTTTATTTGAGGAAAATAAATATAAGAATCAGGAGGAGAAAAGGGACTATTTAGGCTTATTAGTGCAGAAAAAAAGAAAAAAATATATATTGATGATAAAAAATTGAAAAGAAGAAAGATTAGATCACTTTGCTATTATTTCTTTCTTTCATTTATCATGATCCTAAATAATGCTGATGATTATGATAATAATAATACAAAATAATAATAATAATAATAATAATAATAATAATAGTAATAATAATAATAATAACAATAATGATAATAATGATAATAATAATAATAATAAAAGAAAAACCATCCTTTTATTTTTAGATACAACAACCCCCCCCCCTCCCCCTATCGCTGTAACTTCTCTTCTATCTTTCTCTTATGATAATCCCATGTTTATTATTAAAGTCGTAAATCACTATAAACCTGATCACGTACAATAATTTGATTAGAATTTGACGCTGAATAATGTAGAAACGGTATGGGTGAGAATAGAGGGCTTTTTACAAAACAAGAAATGCATTGCATGCATGACACTGTTGCATATTTTGCAGAATATACGTATATCTTCAAATTATAATGGCATTTCTTTATGATATTTAACGCAATACGTCAAAAATACCTCCTGCTTTTCGAAGTGTTTTAGCTAATGCAAAATGCATAATTAGTCACGATTAGACAGCTTAAAAGAGATGCACTTTCAAAATAACATTTTCCTTTTTAAATATCTATCATAAATTTAACTGCATGTTCAGCTATATAAGTCTGTAATGATGAAAGGATGAAAATGGGAAAATGAATTAGATGATAATTAATAAAAGCGGATTGAGTGGACAGGACTTTTCAATATTATGGAATACGTGGGAAAAGGATTATATATATACATATATAAATATATAAATATATATATATATATATATATATATATATATATATATATATATATACAATAGCTAACCTGAAGGAAACTTGTCTGTGTCAGAATATATTTTAAGTATTTTCATTTAGGCAATAATGAAAAAAAATATTTCGACAAGTATTTACAACTTTTTCTTCTGTACAGCGTCAACATGATAGAATATTAATCCTCGTGTGAAAGATTTCCTTATCTTTTCCTATCTACAAATTTTGAACATCTATAATATTTTGTATATTCTCCTTCCCAATCATTTACCCCTTACATCGCGTTCCCTTTTCGCTATGCTATACAAAGCCTACTCATCATTACAGATATGAACATATACATAGACCTAACTATACCTCCTAACCTCGATGCACATCAATTCACACTTCATCCCCCTGTTATATATTTAAAACCCGAGGCCATAGCACTAGCTATAATCTCATAAACTTTCTATTTCTCAAGGAATTATCTAAGGGAAGTGTGTTAAGGGGGAGAGCGCTATACAACCGTGTTAGCATTCAGGAAGCTGTAATGGGCTGTACTGATGCAATATTGGGGCCGACGATGGTGGTACCAGCTGGGACAACGGAGGGCTGTGTTAAGTACTAAGGTGGTGATGGGTGTTGTTGCAGTGTTCGGGGTACTTGGGTGGGAGGAGTGTGTGTCTGTGTGTGTTTTTTGTTTCTGTGCGCGCGTATGCATTACTGTAATTTTGAGAGAAAATAGAGAGAGAAGAATCGAAGAAGAGAGAGAGAGAGAGAGAGAGAGAGAGAAGAGAGAGACAGAAAGAGGGAGAGAGAGAGACAGAAAGAGAGAGACAGAAAGAGAGAGAGAGAGAGAGAGAGAGAGAGAGAGAGAGAGAGAGGGAGAGAGAGAGAGAGAGAGAGAGAGAGAGAGACAGAGACAGAGAAACAGACAGAGAGATAGACAGAGAGAAATTGAGCTTGCAGAGAATTATTAGTGTTGATAGGAGCCTCGTGTTTGTGTACATGCGGTTGGTGATGGAGCGTTTTGGGAAATCAACGGTTCCCTGAATTGGCTGTCGCAGCTTAGTACAGGAGAATGGGTAGTGTAAGCGGCCCATCGTTGATTAACTAATTAAGTTAATTGCAGCGAGAGCGTTGTGCTTCGCGGCAGCTGTGACACGCCTTCATCCTTAAAACGTTTTCATATATCATATAGGGGATAACTCATTATGAGGAGTGTGTGTATAACATGTATTATAAAGAATTCGAGATCCGTCAAATGTAAAGAAATGAAAACATAAAGAATATTTTTTGTAATATCTGCTTACAAATTTATTCGCGGAGAACTTCTATAACGTTAATCTCTCTATTTTCTGTAGCTTGCTGGCATTTTGTAAATCACTTTTTGTTTTTTTTTCCAATATTTCACAGCCTATCCTAGTTTATTAAGATATAAACCAGCTTTATTTCGAATTTTCTCCTCCATCATCTCATCAGATTTCTCTCACGCCAATTACTTTCATTCTCTCCCTATTTCGCATCATCAAGTTATCTCTCACCGATTACTATCCTAACTTTGAACACTGTCTGTCTGTTCCTTAATCATCTCTTTGTTTTACTATTACTTCTTTCCAATCCTCTTTCATAAACACCTCAGTTCCCTAAAATATTCTGTCTTCTCACTCCCCCCCCCCTTTTTCTTATATCCTTTCTTATCGCTCCCTCTTTCTATTTCCTATTCATACCCCCCCCCTCATTGCCTGTCCCCTTTTCCACAGTTCACTCTCTTAATACTTTCTTTCTGTTCCCCTGTTACCCTTGCCTCCACATTTTCCTTTGGGGAATGGGGAGTTTTCAGCTATCCTTCTCAATCACCAATTATCCCTTGCCCTCTGGAATCTTCAATTTTCCACTCTTGTCTTTATTTCACCATTGCTAACACCCATTACTTTCGTTTCCCATTTATTTCTTTCCTCCTCCTTCTCTCTTGGTTGCCTATCCCCCATTCTTAACATGTTCTCGGTCAATTTCTGGTTATCCCTGAACCTCCCCATTCCTCCCATCCCGTCCACCTCATACACTTCTCAATTCAACTTCCCCAGTTATCTCACTGCCTCGTCTTGTCCTTCAGATCCACCTTTTTAAACACTTTCTCCTTCACTTCCTCAGTTATCTCTACCACCTCTTTCCCTTTTTTCATCCTCACAAGACAGATGCAATACCTTCCTCCGTTCCTCAGTTAGTTCGCCTCCTTTCCCCTTTTTTCATCCCACACAGACCCAGCCATGAAAACCCTCCTCCGCTTCCTCAGTATTCTTGCCACCTCCTCCTGCTCCTTTTTTATCCCCGTCTGAACACTTTCTCCTTCATTCCCACCAACTATTTCCCTTGCCACTCCTTCCCCCTCAAACCCTCGCAGACCAGACCGAAACCCGGAACTACCTCAGGATCTTTCCTCATCAGGAATTAACTTCACTGAGCTTCAGGGAGATCCTCATGAGGCGAAATCCTGAATAAGAATCCGCACTGCAACGTACATAATGAAAACCTCTGTGTAAGAGACGTAAAGGACAAGCCAAGAACATTGGGCTTCATCACGATCCAGTTTCACGAAACTTAATTGGAAACTAAATAGACTCAATCTCGGTCCGATTTCTTTTTCAAATGAAAGAGAGAGGGATGAGAGAGAGAGATGAGAGAGAGCGAGAGAGAGAGATTTTTTTGAGAGAGAGAGAGAGAGAGAGAAGAGAGAGACGAGGAGAGTGATGGGAGTGAGAGAGAGAGACAGAGGAGAGAGAGAGAGTAGGGAGAGAGAGAGAGAAAATATATATATATAGTATAAATGGAAAGGGAAGAGGTCATGACAACACAAGCGTTTCGCGAGTTCGTAGAGGCTCGGAAACGCCGCTCTGCGGTGCGCAGTGCTGAAATCTACATAATGTATCTGACTTGCATGATTACATAATCTACAGGGATTATTCGTCTGGAGGGCAATGAACGGGGAGAACAACTTAAGCAGGATAGAGGGCTTCAGGAAGAAGTCGGTGGGAAGCGTTCAGTAAAGAAGGATCAGCCAAAAAGTACGTGTTTGCAATATATGTAATGTATATATACATATATGTAATTATATGGGTATATATATATGTTAATATATTGTAAATATAATATATTATATATATATATATATATATATATACAAAATATTATATATTACATATATATATTAATATATATAATAATATATGGGTGTGTGTGTGTGTTTGTGTGTGTGTGTTGGTGTGTTGTTGTGGTTGTGGTGTGTGTGTGTGTGTGTGTGGGGTATGTGTGGTGTGTGTTATATATGTATGTTTAAATATGCATGTAATTATTATATGTATGGTAGTATGTATATGTATATATATTATATATATATAAAAAGTATATATATATATATATATTATAATATTTTTAATAATATATATATTTTGGTATATATATATTATATTAAAATGTTAATTAATAATATATATATAATAAATAAAATTTTAAAATTTTTATATATGTATGTTGTATGTATGTACATATGGTAGTATTATATAATATTAATTAAATATATATATATTTTATAAAATTAATTATATATATTATTATTTATATTATATATAATTATATAATTATTTTTTTTTGGGTTTTAATATATGTAATTGAAATTATAGATGTATACACCACACACACACACACACACACACCACACACACACACACACACACACAAATATATATATATATATATATAATAATATATATAAATATATATATATAATTTTAAAAATACATATACATACTTACAGTATATAATTAATATAATATTATTATATATAATATATATAATATATATAATACATAATGTATATAGGGGTGTGTGTGTGTGTGTGTGTGTGTGTGTGTGTGTGTGTTTTGTGTGTGTGTGTGTGTGTGTGTGTGTGGGTGTTTGTGGTGTTTGTGGTGTTTTGTGTGTTTTTAAAAAAAAAGAAAAAAGTGTTATATAGTTACAATCTTTTTTTCTTTCCTTCTGCCCGTGTCCTCAGACCGGAAAAAAAAAAACTCCCACTCGAAGTACATGAAAAAGTCGTGAAAGCGTGTTGACCCAGACAAAGGGGTCATATATAAATATATATAAAAAAAAGCCGCTGTTCAAGTCGAAATTAGGCAGCAGTTTATAAGGGAAGAATCTTCCCTTATAAATTTTTGGGCTCCCTAATTGGCCCCAAATTGAACAGCGGCTTTTTTCCTGCTGATGTCTCCTTGCCCTTCCCATATCCTCCGCCTTCTACCGTATGCCGGCCACCCGGCGCATAGTCCGCCCGATCCTCCGACCTGATGTGACTTGGGCAAGGAACTTCACCTCGATTGCCCGGATAAAATAGAGAGAATGATTACCTAAAAAGGTACACCGGCACTCTCCTGGAAAGGAACTGGGGACCTACCACGTACTCAGTCCAAGAGCATCACAACATGAAAACTACAATTAAGTATCATGCTGTGACCACGACGGCTCAAACGTGAACCTACCGTTAAAAAAAAAAAAAAAAAAAAAAATATATATATGTATGTGTGTGCTAGTCTTCCAGCATCATCACGGGAAGTATAGGCTGAGCTATCCTGGGAAATTGTAATGGGCACAGGAGCTTCTGAGCATTAAACGGAATACTACACACATGTACACACACATACACATACTCACACAGACACACACACAAATGTATTCTTTCTCTCTAGTGCATGTAAGATTGTATATATATACTTACATGCACACAAACACACACTTGCAGCATGAATATATATATATATATATATATATATATATATATATATATATATATATAGTATATATATATTATATATATATAGGTTTGTGTGTGTGTGTGTGTGTGTGGTGTGTGTGTGTGTGTGTGTGTGTGTGGTGTGTGTGATGTGTCTGTATTCTTCCTTTTTCCTATTTAGAGTAATGAAACTCTTCACTCGAGAAAAAGATTACATATTGTAAAATGGGTCCGTATCTAATGTTAACGAGGCTTGAAATGGAAAAATTCTCTCCTTTATATAAAATTGTGGAACTTTTACCTGTTGAGAATTTTCGAAAAAAAGTATAATATATATATATAATACTATAATATATATATATATATATATAATATATATATATAATATATATATATATATATATATGTGTGTGTGTGTGTGTGTGTGTGTGTGTGTGTGTGTGTGTGTGTGTGTGTGTGGTGTGTGTGTTATATATATGTATATATATGTATATGTATATATGTGTATATATATATATAATTATATATATATATATATGTATATATATATATATATATATATATATATATATATATATATATATATAATTATATATATGTAATATATATATATATATATAATGTACATATATATATGTATATATATATATATATAAAATATATATTATATAATATATAAAATAATATATAGATATATATATATATATATAATATACATGCATACACACACATAAATACAACATAAATATAATATATATATATATATATATATATATATATATGTATATATATATATATATATAATATATGCAATATACATATATAATATATATACATGCATACACACACTTAAATACATACATAGATAAATAAATAAATATATATATATATATTATATAATAATATATATATATATATATATATAGTATATATATATATATATATATATATAATATATATATATATATATATATATATATATATATATATATATATGGTATTTCTATTGTTCCTGCCGATGCCGTCATGATTTTGATTATAAAATTGTAACGTTAACTAACCAGAAAACATTTCTTTTTGTATATATATAATTCCATTCTCTATTCAAAGAAAAAAAACTTTTTTCCCTAATCCTTAAGATTTATAGCACCATTTTGGAAGAGATCTTTTAAAAAATCTAAAATATTAATATAATAGTTACGCATAAAGCGACCATTACTCAGGAAATGACAGTGGAGTTGATATTTCAAAAAAGATTCACATACACGTAGAAAGAGTGAGATAAAAATAGTGTTTGTAATTGCAGTGATATGATGATGAGGATGAGGAGGATAATCATCTTTATAATAGTGGAGGTGTTTTTATAACAGCAAATTAGCAGTGATGGTTGCGACAGTGGTGATATTGATGAAGATGATTATGATGTTGATGATGATGATGATGGTGATGATGATGATCATCATGGTGATGATGATGATGATGATGATGGTGATGATGATGATGATGATGATGATGGTGATGGTGATGGTGATGACGCTGATGATGGTGATGATGATGATGGTGATGATGATGATGATGATGATGATGATGATGAGTGATGATGATGAGTGATGGTGATGATGATGATGATGCAAGAATAATGATAAAAATGAAACGGATAATAGTGGCAACATCAGTTTATTAAAACGACAACGCCGTTACT
>NC_051421.1:10847368-10860184 GCF_015228065.2 Penaeus monodon | reverse complement strand
AATATAAAAATTAAATATATATATGATATATATAAATAACACAAAAAATTTTTTTTTTTAAAAAATTCTCCTTTTAAAAATTTTTTTTTAACATTTCTTATTTTTTTTTCCGTTTTCCCCGTTAAAAAATTAGAATTTTTCAATAAATTAATTACCTCGTTATTAAAATGCAGGGAAAAGTCTAGCAAAAATGAAAAATTTATTTTCCCGACGTATGAAAGATTTAAGGAAAAATTAGCTCTTCTTTTCTCTTTTGAAAATGAAAGCTCTTTGGGCATCTTTTCTTTCAGGGGAAGTAACCCTGCTTTCTTTTCTTTTTCTTTCTTTTCTTCCTTTTTTCCCTTTTTTTCCGGAGAGCCATATTTAAGGAACTTTCCCACCTTCTGCCTGGGATTTTTGCTCTTATCTTCTTGCAATTTCTGCAAAACCAGTTGAAGGGTCTCCTGCAATGTCGTTTGCCTTTTTTTTATCTAAGACTTTCTTTTTTTCAAAAATTAGACTCCGGCCAAACTATGTCATTTCAACATATTCCCGGTTTTAAGGCCCCGCTTTTTTAGCCAAACTCCCTGGTACATAAATCTCAGTGATTCCCCCATTTTCTCGGGTTCAAATAAAATCCACTTGGTTTATGTGATGAATCTGCTCCTCGCAATAGTAGAACAAGTCATAAGGGTGTTGAAATAAGTAATAATTTCCCAAAGGTCAGAGTGGATAAAAGGTGGGAAAATGATTTATGGATTACAAAAAATTTTGCGAGGTTTTCAAAAAATTTGGGGTTTTAAAAAATTTTTTTTTGACACATTTTGTCCTGGATGAAAAAGATGTGCCCTTTTTGTAAGCAATACTTTGGCGAGACAGGCCCATTCTCACTAAGCGCTATCTCAACATATGTACGCTGTATCCCAAAAGGGGCGCTACAAAAAAACGCCATCTTTTGCCATCAAGGGACAAGGCCATCAGTGGCTGCCACGACGGAATTTTCTTTTCCCCTGATGTCCACGCCCGCAGACTGGTGGGAAACTTCCTTAATAAAACTGGTACCTAATTTCAAATTGAACACGGGTTTTTTTCCTGCTGATAGTCTCTCGCTTCCCATTCCCCCGCCTTCTCCCTATCCCCGGCCCCACTGCGAAAGTCCGCTTCGACGCCTGTCCTCACCTGCCCGGTTACCCCGTTTTCCCTCCCCTTTTCTCTTTAGCCCCCTTTCTCCCTTCCTCTTCAGACCTGAAGAGAAAATCCCCGGTGGATTTCGAAATGTGTCTCATTTTTAAAAATCTAGATTGTGGGCTTTTCACCATTACAACAGGAAAGGTTTTTCCATTCACGGATTTTATATATATTATTATATATTAAATTTATAAAATTTTTATAAATTTATTATAAATTTTTATATATATTTTATATATATCATAATATTATATAATATATATTATATATGTGTTTTATATATATATATATATATATTATATAATAATTATATATATTATATTTAAAATATATATATATATATAAATTTTCAATATGTGCCACACATCATCCTAATTTTTTTTTTAACGGAGGTTCATGTTTTACCGCCGTGGTCAAGCTGACTTAATTGTATTTTTCATGTTGTGATACTTTGGAATGAGTATTGGTAAAGGTCCCCCCCTTTCCCTTTTCCCCAGAAAGCCGGGGGTTTTCCTTTTTTAGTTTAAACATTTCTCTATTTATCCGGGCTTGGGACCAGCAGATTGGGCTGGCTTGGCCCCCCCAGTGGAGGTAGGCAAAATTGATCAGCTTTCAAATCCTAAGAAGATGTATGGGGTTTTTATGAAAGATGATAAATTTCCCCAGTTCAATCTTTCCCGGATTTGAATTGAATTTAAAAAATATATATTATAATATTTATAATATATTATTATATAAATTATTAAAAGAAGCCACACACACACCACAACACACACAAACAAACCCCCACACCAACACACACACCACCCCCACCACACACACACACACAACCACACCCAAACCCCAAAACCCACACAAACACACACACACACACACACGAGTGCGTTGTGTGACTGAGAGAAAAGAGAGAGAGAGAGAGAGAGAGACGAGAGGAGAGAGAGAGAGAAGAGAGAGAGAGAGAGAGGAGAAAAGAGAGAGAGGAGGATAGAGGAAGAGAGGAAAGAAAAAGGAGTAAAAGAGAGAATAAGCGAAAAGGGAAGAGACAAAGGAGAACCCGAGAACCGTCCCTTCCCCTCTACCCTTTTCCCCTTCCCCCAAAAACCCCCACCCCACACCCTCCCTCCTAACAACCCCCCCCAATCCCCACGTTTTTTTTTGTTCTATCCATCTACATGTAATTTATATATGATCTATCTGTGTAGGTTGTTATATGTGTGCTGAATAAGTGCATATGATCATGTGCATTTAAAGTGGGGTTAAATAAAAATGCATTTGAATTTAAAAACATTTAAATGGATTTTATTTTCTGACGTAAGCCAACCCCTTCATTTATCATTTGTCGAGGGGAGAAAATGTCATTAACAAAATGATCAATTAGGCGTATTGTAGCCTTAAAGGATAAACAATACAACCTTTCCCTGGGATATAAATCACACGGTGATTATTATTACTATCATTAAAAAAGGGGAGAGAGAGAAAGAAAGAAATATTAACCAAAAAGAATGAATCACATCGCCCCCATACGTTACCTCATACATATATGCATGCAATGTGGCTAATTGTCTGTATCTATATGTTTAGTTTCTTACGTATTTTGGGATGTAGTACACACATATCTATATCTAATATCAAAACTATCTATCTTCTATTATCTATCTATCTATTATTAATATATATATATATTTATAATATATTATTATATATTTAATATATATATATATATATTATATAAAAATATATATAATATATATAATTTTATGATGGTGTGTTTTGAACAAACAACAGTGATTACCTAACCGACTCTCCCTTTAGGAAGGTTCCATGGCCCGTCCCATATTTATGGGCCAGTAAATACATGTATAAAAAATATATATAAAATTAAAATATATAAAATTAAAATTTTAATTTTATTTTTAAAATATTATAATAAAAATATTATTAATACACACACATAACACACACCAAACACACACCCAAAACACCAAACCCACCACAAAATTTTATTATATATTTTATATATAATAAAAAATAATATATCTTTAAAAAAAAATTTTTTTTTTTTTAATATTTTTAAATAAATTTTAAATTTTTTAAGATATAATATATTATTATTTTTATATTTATTAATTTAAATTTTAAAAAATATATATTAAAATATTATTTAAAAATAATACACACACACCATACACGCAACACCACGCACACCCCACACACACACACACACACACCACACACACACACACACTTATACACACACACACACCAAAACGCACACAAACACACACACACACACAAAACACCACACACACACACACACACCACACACAATATATATATATAAAATATATAATATATATATTTAGATATGTTTATATATATATGTATACATATATATATACATATATATGTATATATAATTTTATATATAATATATATATATATATATATATATATATATATATACTATTATATATATATACGCACACACGCATATATATGGATATATATATATATATATATATAAAATATATATAATATATATAATATATATATGATATATAATATATATAAAATTATTTAACTGCTGATACACACACACACACACACTGTTTTATATTATATTATATAATTTTAATATATAATATATATATAAAATATATTATAATATATATATATGTATATATTTTATGTTTATATATATATTATATTTATATATATAATATATATATATATATATTAAAATATAATATATTTATATTTAAGCACACACACACCACACACACACACACACCACACAACCACACACACACACACACACACACAACACACATAACAAATATATATATATATAATATAATATATATATATATATAATTTTATATATATATATATATTATATATATTTAATATATATATTATATATTTACAACAAAACACTGTTTTAATATATAAAATTTATTATATATATTTAATATATATATAATATATTATATATATATATATTATATTAAACCAAATTTTAAAATATTTTACACTTATTTAACAACAAATGGAAAAAAACAAAAATTTGATAGGATCATTTTTCCCCCCCCGTCCCATCCCCCTTTGGGACCCCCCCCTCCCTTGCGCCTTTTGTTTCCCCCCCGGGGACACCCAAAAAAAAAACCCCACCCAAAACCGGGCCGCCCCCAATTTTCCCGGGGCCCCCCGCCCAGGTTTCCTCCTTCAAGTGTGCTGAAATTTTCTGGGCCCAAGACGTAAAAGTGCGCCCCCGGTCCCTGCACCCCAAAAACCACACACAATAATTTCAGTTAAACCCCCTTTGTTTTTGTTTGCTCCCCTTCTCGAGCAGACATACTGAGACGGGGGGGACAAAAAGAGCCCCCCCCCAAAAATAACAAAAAAAAAAATCGCAAACAAAACAAGCACAACCAAAAACAAAAACAAACCTAAAAAAACCACATTCAGTTTAAACCCCCACCATCCCCCCCTTTTTAAAATTTTCCCCCCCCCCCCCCGCAATCCCCACCCCCCATTAATCCCCTCGGTCGGGTTTCCCAAACCTGTTCGAAATCCAGAGTTTTTCGCACTGACATCGCTCTCTCGCCGGGGTATGTTCGCTGCACTTGCTGTTCAGGGGGGGAAAGGCGCGAAAATTTGCCTTTTTACTTATTAAAGAGAAAGGGAGGGGAAGAGAGGGGGGGAGGAGGAAAAAAGAGAAGAGAGAGAGAGAAGAGAGAAAGGGGAGAGAGAGAGAGAGAGAGAGAGAGATTAATACAAAAAGTTTTTTGAATGACATTTGTTTTAATAATTAATTTATTTTATTTACACTTTACATGTTTTAAAAAGGACCAATTTTTGCGATTATGGGACGGGTTTTTATATTTTTCTAAAAAAGGGTTTATTTTTTCCCCTTGAAAATCTTAGTATATCGGGTTTAAAGTTTCTTTGTAAATTTTTTTTGTCATTTGACTGTATCTGAGTCACGAAAAATGCTGTATTTTTTCCGATAAAGGTAACAATTAAAAATATATAAAAATATATAATATATATATATATTATAAAATATATAATAATATGTTATATATATATATAATATTTATTTATATTATATTTATATTATATTATATTATATATAATATTATTATTAAATATTATGTATATTTATGGGGGTTTTTATATATTATCTATATATATATTTTAAAATTATTTTTTATATATTTTAAAAAAATATCCCACATCACCCCCCCACCACACCACACACCCACATATATTTTATTAAAATTAAATATTTATATAATTATTATAAAAATTAAAAATATTATATTTAAATATTATTGTTTATATTTTATATATAATTTAATATATTTATTATTATTTTAAAAATATTTATAACATTAAAAAATTTATAAATTATTATATATTATAAATATATATATATAATAATAATAAAAAAAATAATATTATATAAAAAAAAAACCCAATAACCATTTTTATATATTATATATATAATTTTTTTTTTTTTATATATATATATATATATTATATATATATACAGATACTAAAAAACTGAAAAGGAGGAGGAGGAAAGAAGAAAAAGAAAGGGAGAAAAAGGAGGGGGAAAGGGGAAAAAAGGGGGAGAAGAAGGAAGAGGAAAGGAGGAAGAGGACAAGAAAACAGGGTGATGATGAGGAGAAGGAGGAGGAAAGGAGAAGAGACACAATAAGAGAAAAATTGCAAAAAAAGGAAACACGAAAGATAAGATAATGATAAAATAATAAAAATAAAAATGTAATAAAGAGATCTTTTGGTTTTTTTTTGTTCTCGGTTCGTCCCCGTTCTTTTTATTTTTCATTTTTATTATTGTTATTATTGTTATGTCATTATTTTTTTTATCATTATTATTTATTATTATTATTTTTATTATTTTTTATTTTATTTTATATTTTATTATTATTAATTATTTTTTTATTTTTATTATTTTTATTTTCATTTTTATTGTTTTATTATTATCATTATTGTTATTATCATCCTTTAACACGATCGCCCGCGACGTGTGTGAGCATGCGCGCTGATTTCATAAAATAATGATAAAAATAATAATTATAAAATAATAATAATAATAATAATAATAATAATAATAATAATAAAATTAAATTTTATTATTATTATTTAAAAAATAAAAATAATAAAGATGGTGATGATGATAATAATAACAATATAATAATAATAATGATAAAAAATTTTAATAAAAATAACAAAATAAAGATGATAACAACAAAAACAAAAAAACAATAAAAAAATAATTAATAAAATAAAAAAATAATAAAATAATAATAATATTTAAAAAAAAAAAAAAAATAATATTTTTTTAAAAAAAAAAAATTTTAAAATAAATAATAAATATAAAAAATAATAAAAATAATAAATAAAAAAAATAAAAAATAATTAATAAAATATAAAAAAAACAAAATAATAAAAAAAAAAAAAAAAAGGGGGAGACGAAGGAGAACCAAAAAAAAAACTAAAATCCCGCATAAGAGGGCTGTGAAGGGGGGGACGGGAGGAGGGGAAGGAACCCCACCCACGTCGATTTTTATTCATTGGGTTTGCTGATGGAATTCCAAAGATACTTAATCCAACCCAATTTCATGTATCCCTTTTTTTTTTATTCTCTTTTTCTGATAAAAAAGCGGTGATGTCCCTTTGCGAAGACAAACGCTTGGTTGTTGTGGCCCTTTTTTAAAATTCATTATTTTTTTTTATTTTTCTTAAAATATAATTTAATATATAAACTTTTAATAGTAATTAATATTAAAATTTTTTTATTAAATTTTTTATTATTTTTCTTTTTCACTGGGATAGTGTTTTAAAAACTTGATATGTATGACTCTTTTTCTTTATTTTATTTAATACTAGGACACACCACAGTTAGACAAACAACAACATACAAAAAAAAACAAAAAAAAACAACCCCACACCAAAACATATATATAAATTTAAAATAATTTTTATAAAAAAAAAATTTTAAATTAAATAATATTAAAATATTAGTTAAAAATATATTATATATATATAATTAAAATTTAATATATTATAAAATAAAAAATATACATACAAAAACATGCATACTGCATACAACACACACACACACACACACACACCCCATACACACACACAACACAAAACACACACACACCACACACAACACACACACACAAAATAAAATATATAATAAAATAAAATATATATAAAAAATAAAAAACACACCCCACAATATAATATATATATATATATATATATATATATATATATAATAATAATATATACACACATACACACCACACACCACCACACACACACAACACACCCCCCACACACCACCCCAAACACACCACACCACACACACACCACACACACACACACACACACACACACACCCCACACACACACACACAAAAACACACAATATATATATTATATATATTATATATTTTATATATATATTATATTTGGGTTGTGTGTGGTGTGTGTTTGTGTGTGTGGGGGTGTTGTGTTTTTTGTTGTTTTTTTTTAAAATATATAAATAATAATATATTTTATAAAATTATATTTTTAATTATAATTATATATATATATTATATATATAAAAACATAACACACACACACCCCAACACACACCAAAATTTGGGTTATTTTATTTTTTAAAAATATATAATATATATAAATATATATATATATGTAAATTATAAAAAAATTATATGTTTATATATATATTTATATATATATATATAAATATATATATATTATATAAAGAGGAGAAGAGAGAGAGAGAGAAAAAAGAGAGAGAAAGAAAGAGAGAGGGGAGAGGAGGGGAGAGAAAAGGAGAGAGAGAAAAAAAAGAAGAAAAATTTTAAAAAAAATTATTATTTATTATAATTGATATAAAATATACAATATATATATTTTTATATATTTTTTAATTTTAATATTTTAATAATATATTTTATTATATATTGTTTATAATATATAATATTATAATTATATATTTATTATATATAAAAAATTTTTTTAAAAATATATAAAAAAAACCATATAGTGTATACGATGTAGTAATATATCTTATGTACTGTTCGTCTCTATCAGGCTCTCTGTCTCTGCTTGTGTCGGTATATTTATTCGTCATACTCCCCTTTTTTATTTAAATCCAACATGCTTACCTCTTCTCTGTTCGTTTGTCTCTCTGTCTGTCTGTGTCTCTCCTTTACTCCTCTCTCTCTTTTTTTTTCAAACTCTCTTCTCTCCCCTTTCTTCTTTTTTTTCCCTCCCCCCTTGCCCCACTCTCTCTCTCGCTGCCCTCCTCGGGCTGCAATGTAAAAAACGGGAAAAAAAAATCAATGAATACAGATTATCCACTAAACGGAAAATTTCGTAGGATATTACAGTCACAGTTTCCAACATTTTCTCCATGGGTTAATTTTTTCTCCATTTATTTATTATTTCCCAAAATTTTACGCTTTTTTTCATTTTCCCCCTTTGTTTTTTTATTCATTTTTTTTAGAGAAGTCAAAAAGCAATTTTCCAGTGGGGGGGAAAAAAAAAATAAAAAAATTATTTGTTTGCTTATTTTGGGTTTAAAAAAGGAGAGAAAGGGGGGGGGGTGGGGGGGAGGGGGGTGGGGAGGGGGGGGGGAGAGGGGGGAGGAGGGAGAGGAAGGGGGGGGGGTGTGAGGAGGGGGGGAGAGGAGGGGGTATTGGGGGAGTGGATAGGGGAAGGAAAAAAGGGGGGAAGGGGGGGAAGGAAGGGGGTTGTGTGAGGAGGTATAAGTGGGGGGGGGGGGGGGGGAGGGGGGGGGGGAGTGCATGGAGGAAGGAGGAAAAGGGGGGGGGGGGAGGGGGGGGGGTTAGATAGGAAGGGGGGATGAGAGGGGCGGGTTTTGGAGGAAGGGGGGGGGCAGGAGGGGGGAGAGGGGAGAGGGGGGGAGGGGGGGAAAAGGGGGTAGGGGGAGGGGGAGGAAAAGGAGAAGGGGTAGGGGGGGAGGGGGGGGGAAAAAGGGGGAAGGGTAAGGGGAGGAGGGGGGGAAAAGGGGGGGGGGAAGGAGAAGAGGGAGGCGGAGGGAGGAAGAGGGGGGAAAAAAGGGGGGGGAGGGGGAGGAGGGGGGGAAGGAGGGAAAGGGAAAAGGGGGGGGGGGGGAGGAGGGTTTGGGGAAGGGGAAGGAAAGGGGGGGGGGGGAGGGATATAGGGAAAGGGGGGGAAAGGGGGAGGAGGATTTCGTGTGAGTATCGTAAATGGAATCCCCGAGAGGCTGCGTCTGTCACGTGCTTGCTTCCTGATTCTCTTTAATTTTACGGAAAACATATATTTTTTTTTAGCGTAAATCTTATGTTTTGGGTTACATCGTTTATACCCCTTTGATTTGATAATAATAAAATAATAACAAGAATTTATAATGTCAGTGATGATAAGGGAAATGTTAGTATATAATAATGATAGTAATGTTACAAATATTAATATTTCAACTACTACTGCTTCTACTAAATAATGATAATGATAACAATAATGATAATAATAGTAGTAGTAATATGAATAACAATATTAATAACAATAATAATAATAATGATGATAATGACAGTGATAATGATCATAATAATAATAATGATGACAATGATAGTGATATTTAAAATAATAACAACCATAGGAATAATGATGATAATAAGAAAAAAAAGACAATAATAATAATAATAATAATAATAAAAGATAAAAATAATAATAATAATAATAATAATAACGATAATAAATCATAATAATAATAATGATGACAATGATAGTAATATTTTAAAAATCCTTTTATTGTAATGGTAATAGTAACCCAAAAATAAATAAAAAACCATAGGAATAATGATGATAATAATAAAAAAGGTAATAATAATAATAATAATAATAATAATAATAATAATAATAATAAAATAATAAAATATAAATAATAATAATAAAAATAAAATAATAATATAATAATATTAATAATAAAATAATAATAAAAATAATATTAACAAGAAAAATATAATAATATAAAAATAAAAGAAAAAAAATATTTAACAACAATAAAAAAAAAAACAAAAAAAACAAAACAAAACAACAAAAACAAAACCCAATAAAATTTAAACCCACAATTAGAGAGATGTTTACTGAGCCGAATAAAGTTCATCCGAATGCAACACCGAAGACTATCCAGCACGTAGAGGGACACACAGTCAACAAAGAAGGGAATTAGAATGGAAATCACCGCATAAAAGGACAAAAAACTGCTTCATAAGGGAGCGTAATGGAAGCTGAATGGAGCGCTTAATAGGTGTGTTTTTAGGCGTGATGGGTTGAGAGCATAGAAAGGAAAAACGGAAGAAACATAGCCATCATCTGGGATTTCCTGACGAGGGTAACTGATTCAGCTCTCCATTTCCTTCATAGAAAACGGGTGTTCATTTCCTCCATGGAAATCGGATCTCCATTTCCTCCATAGAAAACGGTTCTCCATTTCCTTCATTGAAAACGTGTGTCTCGTTTGGGTATCTTCTCTAAAAAGTATCTGGGTAAGCGTTTGGTAGGAGTGGTTCCGGCTTAGAGTCAATTGTCTGGCTATTTGTCTGTTTTTCTACATATTACGTGTTATGGAGTTTTGTTTACGGTTGTTTTTTTTGTGTGTGTGCGTGTGTGTGGTTGTGTGTGTTTTGTTGTTGGTTTGTTTTGTGTTGTGTTTTTTTTTTTTGTTTGTGTTGTTGTTGTTTTTTTTTTGTTTGGTTTTTTTAGGTTTTTTTTTGTTTTTTTATTTTATTTTTTAAATAAATTTTTATTTATTTTTTATTTTATTATATTTTTTTTTGTTAATATTAAATTTTTATTATTGTTATTTTTTATTATTATTTTTTAAATTTTTTATATTTTTATTATATTATTTTTTTTATATTATTATTTTATTTTATTTTATTATTATTATATTATTATTTTTATATTATTATTTTATTTTATTTATTTTTATTTATTATTTATTATTTTTATTATCGTTATTATTATTATTATCATTATTATTTATTTTTTATTATTATTTTATTATTATTTTGGTTGTTTTTTGTTGTTTTTGTTGTTGTTGGGGTGGTGCGTTGTGTGTGTGTTGGGTGTGCCCCAATACACTGTTTCAAATATGCAAGACACAAAGGCCATATATTCTTCCTTCGGTCATGGTACTGTAGCTTTTTTGGGCTAGTCTTATATATCATCATGTTGCAGTAGAATGTATAATGTATTATGTGATGCCCCCGTTTTTCCCCGTACGCGGTGTGTGTGTGTGATTTCTTAGACTAGGGTATGATATTTTTGTAAAGCGCATGCATCTCACTTCATTTTTTTTCATGTACGTATTTCCCCTTTCCCCCTTTTAAAATTATTTCCTTATCTGTAACGTCGTATAAGTTATACAAAGAGTAAAAAAAAAAATAAAAAAAAAATAATAGATAAAAATTAAAAATAATAAATAAATAATAAAATAATAATAATAAAATAAAAAATTAAAATTAAAATAAAATAATAATGTAAAATAATAATAAAATAATAATAAATAAAAAAATAAAATTATAATAAAAATTATAATAATAAAAAATAATATAAGTATAAAATCATTTGCAATAAATAATACAAAAAAATTCACGTTGATCCTCACACACAATCGAAAAACCGGGGACCCTTCGACTTATTAAAACTCCCACCGAAAAAAATCGGAGAACCTTCAAAACCGAAAAGAAGAAGATAAAAAAAATTCCATCACGGGCCATTTTCCAAAAAATATCAAATCGGGGGCCAGATAGATGGGTAAGCCAACCCCGCCTGGTAAAAAATAGGAAAACCCCCCGTCGAATGTATTTCTCTCTCTGTGGCATATATAGGGGGATTTGAAATAAGAGTGAGAGGCGAGGGGGGCTGCCAAGTATCCCCCCCCACCCCGGAAGGAGGAAAAACATTTCCATTTGTCTCTTTTTATAATCTGTCTTATATAGGCTACGTCTGGTACTAAAATATATGTAAATGCATATGTTTATATTTTTATAAAATTTTATATTTATATAATATATATTATATAAAACCAAATAAATTTAAATAATATATATATATATATATATAAAAATATATATTAATATATTTTATATTGTGGGGGTGTGTGTGTGTGGTTTTGTTTTTTGGGGGCACCAACACACACACACAACACACACACACACACACACACACACACACACACACACAACACATACAACAACAACACCACCACACACACACACACACACACACACACACACACAATATATAAAAAATTATAAATATAATATATATATATATATACGTGTATGATATATATATATATATATATATCTATATATATATAGAAAAAACTAAATAAAAAAATATTTATAATATAATATATGTGTGTGTGTTTGTGTGGGTGTGTGTGTGGGTGGTGGGGTTTTGGTTTTTTGTGTGTGTGTGTGTGTGGTGTGGTAGGGGGGGGGGGGGTTTTTGTTTTTTTATTTTTATGTTTTTATGTATATATATAAGATATATATAAAAATATATTTAAAATTTTATATATTTTATATATATATATAT
>NC_051421.1:10817729-10827729 GCF_015228065.2 Penaeus monodon | reverse complement strand
TCTAATCTTTGCAAAAAGAAAGATCTTAGATAAAAATAAAAAGGCAACATGAGCAGTTGCAGGAGCACCCAGTTCAATCTGGTTTGTGCAGATACTTGCAAGCGAAGATATAGAGCAAAAATCCCACGGCAGAAGAGTGTGGAAAGTTCCTTGATGAATATTGGCTCTCCGGAGAAGAAAGGAAAAGGAAGAAAAAGAAAGTAAAGAAAAGAAAGACAGAGGTTACTTGCCCTGATAAGAAAAGATGTCCAAGAGCTTTCAGTTTCACAAGAGACAAGAAGAGCTAATTTTCTCATCTTAAATCATTCAGTACGTCTGGAAATGAAATTCATATTTGCTAGACTTTTCTCCTGCGAACTTTTAGATATACGAGAGTAATTGAATTTATTGTAAAACTGCTTCTAGCTCTTAGTGAATCAACTGGAGAGACAGTCCGACATGAGAAGTTGACTTACTAAGAAATAAGAAATCGCTAAAAGCTAGAAAGGATCTTATAAAGGAGAATTTATTCAAATAAAAAAGTGTATGTGTGTGTGTATATATATATATATTTATATATATATATATATATATATATATATATATATATATATATATATACATATATATAATTATATATATATGTATATATATATGCATATATACATATATATATATATATATATATATATATATATATATATATATATATATATATATTATATATATTATATATATACACATATATGTATGTATACATACACACGCACGCACACACACGCACACACACATACACACACACACACACACACACACACACACACACACATACATACATAAATACATACATATATATATAATATACATTATATATATATATATATATATATATATATATATATATATATCAAAATACAAGATATGTGAGATATTTCAAGAAGACAGTAGCACACTGTACACAAACACACATACACACGCACATTATATGCATATATATATATATATATATATATATATATATATATATATATATATATATATATATATATATGTGTGGTGTGTGTGTGTGTGTGTGTGTGTGTGTGTGTGTGTGTGTGTGTGTGTGTGTGTGTGTGTGTGTGTGTGTGTGTGTGTGTTTATGAACAGAACGCAAAGCATCTAGTGAAACATGTTTTCTCTAGTTAAGTAATGAAATTAATAAATAACAGATAATGCTATCATCTACGATAACGAGACTACATTTACTAATCGCTTGTTTGTATTTAACGGATAAGAGCTGGGAGAGGAAAGTTAATTCGAAATAAAGTGAAAATTCTTGTTGTGTAAGAGAAGGCAATAGGTCTTGTTAACTGGAAAAGAAAAAGAAATGATAAGAAAAATATATATATATATATACTCGTAAAATCATAATTTTACCTGGATATGTTTCATGAGCTGATGGTACTCACAGTCATATTAAGAAAACTAAAAACGATGATAACAATAGTAATAATAATCGAATATACTACTTGAGACTTGAAATCTTTATGACGCAAAATATGTTTCCGCCAAATGACTTAATATCCACCAGCCAAGAATATTACTTCAGCACACATCCAGTCAACTTTGAACAAATTGCAAAGTCGTAAACATGTAATAAGTTGGTGCACTGTACCTGACTTCTCGTAGAATTTAAAATTGGCTGGATCTCACTACAAGATATCTTATGAAGAACAGTTACATCTGACTTATGACAGGATGAAGAATACCACTGTTTCTCCAGTGGTCTCGTAATAATTGTCTGGGGGACATGTCTTCAACCCCAAAAATCGATATACAAGATAAAAATACATACACAGGAGGTTTTTGAAGTCCAGTATGCAGGATTAGACACATGAAAAAAGTTTAGGATTAAAATATATAAAATTCCTAAAAACAGGGGAACGGAGAAATTAGCTCTCAATATTGTTGAAGAAATTGATTCCTGTGTCTAAGCCCAGTTTCTGCTTTTAAATTGGGCGTTTTTTTTTATTGCTGTTGATTATTATTGTTTTTGGAGCGTAGTCAGATCAATAGTATATTCCCATTATTGCGGTATTATTATCTCTTGATTAATTGGAAAGATGAAGTTATACATATGCATTTTACATACACATACACACACACATACACACACACACACGCACACGCACACACACACACACACGCACGCACGCACGCACGCACGCACGCACGCACGCACGCACACACGCACACACACACACACACACACACACGCACGCACGCACACGCACGCGCGCGCACACACACATATGTAAACAATACATAGCAAGACCGGATGGTACACTTCTCACCTCTGTCCCCAGCAGCTGCTTTCCTCCTTGGGCGGATGCAGGTGACCTGCCCGCTCTCTCTTTTCGCATCCGCCCTCGAAGGGAGCCGCCGCATAATAGGACGCGTTTCGTAAGACGGAGGGAGAGACACGGCAGACAGGCCAAGCCACACAGAGTCCATTTCCACCACCTCGTCCTCGACTCCGGGAACATGGGGGTTTCTTGGGGATCTCATATCTATCTCCAACAATGAACCAGCAGGCTAAGTCCATTTCACGTGTCGTTCATATTCTGGTGACAGCGGTGCTCTTAACCTCTCTCGTTCACATTTTGATGGCATCAGTGATGAAGAACCTCATAATACTGATGCTAATTCACCTTCGCCAACGCATGTTACTGATCCATGCTATCTGTCGACAATGTCCCCCTGCCGAAGTGCCTCCTCGCCTTATTTAGCCCCCAGCCATCGCTACCAAGTCCTCTTCTGATCCCGCCTACCCGCACAATGTCTACCCTACTACTACGTGCTGACGCCTGTGCTACCCTCCTGACGAAATCGCTGACGATATGTCCCGCACTCTACACCGCAACCGTTTGTAGATGCCGAACAGAACCTATTACTCGTGCCATAGACTTGATCAGACCGCACTAAAAAAAACGCAGCAGCCACCGAAAATACCCTGGAGTCCCGGGGTCTTACTTCTCGCTAACGTTGTTTGTTTCTGTGTTATTTAACATAATTTTTTTTTTTGCAGCACTTTCAGTGCCTTTACTTGCTAAAAGTGACACGAGGCTGCAGTAGTTGTAGGTAACACCCCACCCCAGACCCATAACACTCTTCTACCTCAGGGTAGTGAGGTCGAGTAGTCTGCGGCGTCATTTGGGCGCAACTTTTTCTCTCTCTGTGATTCTTCTTATCATAGTATGACTTTTCTGAGCCTACAGGAGAATCCTTGAGAACTCCTGTACTCGCTTGGAAAGTGGGAACTGGATCAGCGGCAAGGAAGTGCTGTACATACTCTGATCGCTAAGCTGGTGCTGGAGAACGCAACCAGGGGGTGAGGAAGATTAACGAAAACTTTGTCTCTTCAAACTAACTTGTATTGGAAGTTAGGTTGAAACAATAGTTAAGGGACTGTTGGCCCTTCAGGACAGCGGGCTTTGGCCCTGGGTTTGGACCTGGCCCGACACCCATAATGCCCAATTCCCTGGATACCTCCTTCCTGAAGGAGGGAGGACGACTTACGACCTGCTTTTAACCAATTCGGCCAAAAAAAGAATCCCAACTAATGACGGACAAGTGCAATAAGTGAGTAACATCCCTTCTGAGAATGCAAGGTTTCTGAATGTTCACTGTAAAGGAAAATGAATCACTCCAGAATGTTAACTCATTTATCATCGAAAAGGTCCTTGATGGTCAAGTGGGTGGTGGTTTTGATTTTTTCCGCAAATTGAGAGTTGGTAATCTGGTTAGAGTGCAATTCATTTTCCAGGTTAACAATCTTCTTAGACTGATGCAAATTCGTAATCTCCAAGTGAAAGTAACTATTCCCATTAGCCCAAATACCTGTAAGGGAGTAATCTTTCACAGGGATTTCTGGACGATGGAAGAAAGCAAAATCATAGAGAATGTGAAGAACCAAAACATAGTGGAAGTGAAATGTTTCACCAAACTGGTTGGGAATGTGAGAATAAAAATTGGACTGTGTTTCTTTACTTTTGCCCTCAGTAAAATTCCAGATAAGGTCAATATTGGATATGAACTTGTCCAAGTATGACCTTATATTCAAAAATCATTACACTGTAACAGATGCCAAAAATTCGGATACACCTCATTACGATGCATTGATAAAGACAATGATAAATTCACTTGTGACAAATGCACTGGACCTCATGATACGACTACATGCACTGCTAGGACTTCGTCTGGCTTCTGGTCTGTTCCTCTTGATAGGAACAGATCATCTTCCACTGAATGTCTCCCTTTCACTGGGGAGCATGCCCTCGGAAAACAAGAGAGGCCCTCGGAAAGCAAGAAAGAGGAGGACATGCTTCCCTCCAAGAAAAAAAAAGATAAAAATTTGCGGACAAGGCACTTCCAAACTCCATAAAACGTAATCTTCATGTTAACCATTATACAATGGAAGTGTTGAAGTCTTAGAACTAAAGTAAATGACCTTAGATTATTAGCCTCATCTTAAGTTCCCAATATTATAGTCCTCCAAGAAACGCATTTAACTCGCCTTGTCTCTGACGAGGTCGTTTCACTGAGAAATTATTATCTGTGTTGGAAGATCGAGAGGGTAGGAGTGGAGGTGAAGTCGTCATGTACATCCACCACAGCCTCCTTTCACTGAAGTGACTATTGATTTTACTTTGAAATTAGTCGAATGCAAAATAAAAATCAATAGCACGTATTTGACTATATGTTTAGTTTATTGTCCATCTGATAATGTGGTAATTTATGAAGGGCTCTTTGCTCTTCAGGATAGTCTGCCGCAAAATAATTAATTTTAGGTGATTTTAATGCTCCTCTTATATTAATGGGTTCTTTGAGGGTGGATGGTAGAGATAAGCAAGTAACTGAGATAATTAATGATTCTGATTTGGTAATTTTGAACGATGGTAATCCGACGCGGGTGGACGATAATACCGGTAATTTGAGCTTTCCTGACCTATCTCTAGTCCCTTCAACAATAGCAGCCAAGTGCCTGTGGCACACCATTAACGACTCACCTTCCTATTTGTATTAAATATTCATGCACTATAACAAGAACACCTTCAGCAACTAAATTTAACGTAAAAAGAACTGATTGGCTCACCTTTACAAGCAGCGTAAAGTTCGAACTTGCTGGAGAAACCATAGATAATAAAGTAAATAATGTTCTGAATTGTATATTAGATGCAGCAATGATATCCATACCTACGACTTCAACAGATAGCGTTAAGCCTAGGATTCCATGGTGGACACCAGATTGCCACAGCACTGTGTGAACACAATAGGATCTACAGGCTTTTCATAAATAACATCAATTACAAACATGCAAAAGCTAGGGCTAATAGAACAATAAGACAAGCTAGAAGAGACAACTAGCGGAGGTTTGTCTTTACAATAAATAGTTATACACTGATATGACAGGTTTAGTCCACTGTCAATAAAATAAAATAAGAGAAAAATATTTTTCAAAATTAAAAACATCATTCTCGAGGGTACTAATTTTGATTTGCCTAAAGACATTGTTGATACACTTGCCATTCAGTTCTCATATATAGGCAGTTCAGAAAATTACCAACTCGCATCCCTGACCACTAAGGAAGTGACTGAGGTGCAACTTTGGCACTTTGCCACAGGAGATGACTCAGATTACAACCAAGATCTAATAATGGATGAGCTTGCTCGAGCCCTAGAAACCTGTAGAGGAATGTCCCCAGGCACCGACGAGATTCGATATGATATGATAAAGCATCTTAATCATGACGCCATGATTAAGTTGCTAGAAGTGTACAATGAGACTTGGAAGACTTTTCCAAACTCATGGCACTTCGCCCACATCATTCCCAAATTGAGGGAAATCCCAGATCCACCAATTCTGTTAACAGTAACGAATTGTTAACAGCAGGCTATTGCATTTATTAAATTCCAGAAACTTACTAGTTGACGAGCAGTGCAGCGTCCGAAATGAATGCCAAACTCTTGATCATCTAGTAAAGCTGTACAGTCATATTCATGAGGCATTTGCCAAAAAACATTTTTGATTTCGGTATTCTTAGATATAGAAAAATGACATGACGATATGGCCTGCTCAGAAAACTTTATGCTCTCGGATTATGTGGAAACTTGTCTTGTTTCATTCAAAACTTCATTGCTGACGGAACTTTTGCTGTCAAATTATTTTCTGACAATGTCACTTATTCGGATATTTTTGTCCTGACAAACGGGGTCCCACAAGGAAGTGTCTTGTCGCCAACATTATTTCTGTCCATGTTTAATGACATCTTACTAGCTCCCCTTTGGTATTTTAAATGCTCACTGTATGCCGATGATTGTGCATTATGGCATTCCAGCAGAAATGGATGCAAATTGCAACCAACTGGCATTGGATGTGATTCATAACTGGGCCTCCAGTGGGGTTTTAAGTTTTCCACAAGGAGTACTGCGGTATTTTTTTTACATAGGAGGAAGCTGAACATCAGGCTAACTCTAGACAAAGAACACTAAATTTATTGGAGTGCATTACTAGAAATAAATGGAGAGCAGATAGCAAGACTTTGCTAATGATATGTAAAGCCCTGATTAAGTCTAAAGTAGATTATTGGTCAATTGTGTATGGCTCGGCAGCGATCTCAAATTTGAGAAGTTTGGATGTTATTCGGAAAGTTTGCTTACGTGCGTATCTTGGAGCCCTGAAATGCACTCGGATCGAGCGTCTTGAGGTGGAGGTAGGAGTACCTCCCCTCTGACTCAGACGCAGCCAGCAGACACTGATCTATGCCGCCAAAATAGCCAGAGAGCCTAGTCACCTTAACGCTTCGACATTTGCTCCCGGAGGGCCGTGGCATTAGGGCTCTGGCGAGGAAGCCAAGTCACCCAAACGGGAATGCATTGCTTCTGCATTTGCGCCCGGAGGGCCGTGGCGCTAGGCACCTCACCAATAGACCCTACGACCTCATCGAGGTAGCGGAGGTACACCAGAGGTTTAGAGAGATCCCTATCAAACATCTTTCCTTTTTTTCATATATATATATACACACACCGACGGCTTCAAGACAAATGAATGTGTGGTTTCGGGCGTATGGTCAGCTGAATGTCAACTGAGTTTCAGACTGCCGAATAATACATCAATCTTTCTTGCTGAACTGCAATTGAAAAAATCTTAGAAACTACAAAAAAAAGTAACTGCTGGGTAATATCATTTGTAAGCTACATAGTGCCAATAAATCAATCAAGCTAAAATGGGTACCAGGTCACTCTGGTATCTATGGCACTGAACAGGCTAACAAATTAGCTTCCTTCCGCAATGCCCACATTGCACCAACCTCCTCACAATACGACACAATTTAATATCATGTCATAAATACAAAGCAAAAAGACAAAGCTTTAAAAATAATATGATTCCAAAATATAGATTTCATCACATCAAATCTACTATCAGATGATGAAATAAGCCTTAGTAAAGTAATCACTTTTTTAAAGGAAACAAAATTTCATGATCTTATATAAATTGAAATAATGAACAGGATCCTTTGGCTTGATGATCTTGCCTGTGTTACATGGCCATATTCCGCTGGTCGATAGCCAAGAAATCAAACAACCTGTATCCCTACGTGCTAATTGCAGTGTTTCAAGCGTTGCATACGGCTCGAGGACGAGTCTTGTGTGTGGCCAAGCGATGGTACACTTCTCACCTCTGTCCCCAGCAGCTGCTTTCCTCCTTGGGCGGATGCAGGTGACCTGCCCGCTCTCTCTTTTCGCATCCGCCCTCGAAGGGAGCCGCCGCATAAAAGGACGCGTTTCGTAAGACGGAGGGAGAGACACGGCAGACAGGCCAAGCCTAACAGGGTGTGTGTGTGTGTGTGTGTGTGTGTGTGTGTGTGTGTGTGTGTGTGTGTGTGTGTGTGTGTGTGTGTGTGTGTGTGTGTGTGTGTGTGTGTGTATTCGTTTATAGTATATGGTATATATGTGTCTATAAATCTCAATCTCTCTCTCTCTCTCTCTCTCTCTCTCTCTCTCTCTCTCTCTCTCTCTCTCTCTCTCTCTCTTCTCTTAGTCAATGTCTCGTCACCATAGCGTGAAGACGTGCAGTGTAACGTCTTGTGACCTTGACCTGTCCTTAAAGGATTCGTGTTACCTTGATAATTAAGGCCATGGCAGACCGGGTAGTTGCATATTGCACCGTTGCGTGAAAATGTTCTCATAATCGTTGTGCCTGATACACCATTAATGTTAGAAATTTACGGAAGCCAAAACTTACATTTGGAAAGGCACACTCAGTGTTATCTATTGCAAGTTCTTCATAACAAAATCTTGTTTTTTATCAATAAGGTTTTGACAGCACTGAGAATACCTTTCTGTGTAAACAGTGATACATCACTTAGAAAAAAATCTCTCTGCTATTCTCTATATATCAAAACACACTAAATACCTCACCTGTTATAATAAAACGTAGATAGGTGTCGCCATGGTGCCTACATTCCACTGTGAAGCACGGTAGAAACGTTATTTATGGGAGGGAAATACAATCAACACCATGGATTTTAACCGGAAACGAAAGTGAAGAAATTGTTTATTTTAATATAGCAAAAAAAAAAATCCTTAGAGCTTTCGACGGAGACCCAGCCTGGAGACCAATGGCGGGTCAGCGTCATTAGATTGGAAATACGGTTTCAATCCAACAGTAGGTACTATCAAATATAGTTATGCAATATGCTTGTATTGAGTACCTACATATTGAAGTATCTACACATATGGCCGTTATATTAATTAAACTTGAAGAGATATTAATTTGTTTTAATGAGATTTTAGCGAAATCCAGACTTTTCCAATGGCGTTTTCCAGTCTTCCGAAGAGTAAAATTTTCCATTGACGTCCGATTCAGCTTCCCCCCTAGATTAACTTGTTTTTAATTAAATATTAGCAAAACTCGCTCATTGAAATACTCGACCTAGCTGGAAGAGTCCAGTGCAGACGTCCAATTCAGCATCCTTGTTGTTTGGTGCGTAGGTACATACAGCATAGAATACAATATGCTGTGTTCCCTGGAATCTGAATATTTTAATTTAGGTACTTTTCATATTAATATCTAATTAGGTATTTGGTGCGCCCTTCCCTTTTTGATGCCCTAACCACGTGCTTATTTTGCTTAATGGTTAATCCAGCCCTGGAGACGTGGCTAAGCCGTTTATCTCGGTTTGACGGCGGTTTAAGTCCCTTAAAACCCATGATGATGTCTCTTGGCCAAACAGTATTTCTACCGTCGTATATAATCCGTTAAGGCCGTGCTTATTTCAGAGTGGCCAAACTGTATCTACAGCTGTGATTAGTCAGTTAAGACTTATCAGTGGAAGACAAGACTAGAGAGGATATTGTATAATATTAAAGTTTAAATATTAATCCCGTTCTAGTGTCTTTATTCAATTTCCTGAAAATATTTTTCTACAATGGACTGTGGATTTTTTTTGTTTTTTTGTTTTTTGAGAACATAACTATGCAAATAAAAATAAAAAAATCAATTAAACATAAAAAGTTAATATATTTTAAAAGTACACACACCAATAGTATTCATAGTATTAAAAAGAAATAAAAGTAAACCAGAAATTCGTGACTAGCCGATGTTCAGGGGAGAGGCTGTAATATAACTACATTTCAAAGAAGACTACGATATTATTACAACCCGGTTACGCATAGGATATCAGTACGCAATACATTATGTACAGGATGCAAGTTTGGAGGCAAAGCCAATCTCATATCATCACTGCAAAATGTGCAAGGCGCCCAGGTCGCATAATCTTACATATTCCTTTACTTTGTTACTCGAAAACTGCACCCATCGATCAAACAGCACTGTCCAGAGACCACCACTTATTGTTTACATTATTTTTTTTTATAGACGCTGGTCTTGTCTTTGATATGATTAGTGATATAAAAGGCTTTTTTACCAACTAGATGATATGTGAATAATGTAAGCACAGTGGCACAGCCCTTCTGGCAT
>NC_051421.1:10785229-10795229 GCF_015228065.2 Penaeus monodon | reverse complement strand
GGTGAAGAAATACATATATCTTTTTTTCTCTCTCTCTTCTCTTTCTCTCTCTCTCTCTCTCTCTCTTTTTTCCTTCTCTCTCTTTCCCCTTTCCCCTTCTTTTCCTTTCTTTTTCCTCCCTTCCTCCCCCAAACCCTGCTCTCTCTCCCTCCATCCCTTCCTCTTTCTCCCTCCTTCTTTCTCTCTCCCTCCTTCTTTCTCTCTCCCTCCTTCCCTCTCCCTCCCTCCTTCTCTCTCCCTTTTTCCCCCCCCCCCCCCCCTCCCCCCCCCACCCTCTGACTCTCCTCTCCCTCCTCCCTCGCCCCCCCTTCCCTCCTCCTTCTCCCTTCGCCCTCCTCTTCTCTCCCCCCTTCCCTTTTTTCCTCCCTCCCTCCTCCCCCTCCCTCCCCTCTTTCCTCTACCCCCTTTCCCTCTCCCCCCTCCTTCTTTCTCCCCCCCTTTTTTATTAAATCATTTTTCATGTCTTTTTATCATCAATTTTTTTCTTTATTCACCCATTTATTTTTTCTTTCTTTTTTCATCATTTATCATCGTTTTTTTCACCTATTTATTATTGTCCTTTATTTTTCCCCATCGTTTACTTTTTCATCCTTTATCATTATTATCTTTTAATTCATTTTTTCTTTGATATTTTTATTCTCTTCATTGAAAATTTTAATCTTTTATATTCTTTTTTTTATATATATTTTTTTTATTATTTTTTTGGTTTGTTCGTTTGTCTGTTCATACTAACAAAAAAAGAACAAAGTTGTTTACATATATTTGTTCCCTTCAAGAAACAGGTACCATCTCATGCAAGACTTCTTTCAAATTTTCATGTAAAGAAGTTATGATGAGAGCATAAAAAAGGGAGGGGGGAGGGAGGACGGATGGAGAGAGAGAGAGATGGGGGGGGTTAGAGAGAGAAAGAGAGAGAGAGGAGAGGGGGCTAGAGAGAGAGAGAGATAGAGAGAGAGAGGGGGGGTTTTTTAGAGAGAGAGAGAGAGAGAGAGAGAGGGAAAAGAGAAGGGAAGAGGAGAGGGGGAGAGAAGGGAAGAAAAGAGAAAAGAAAAAGAGAGAGAAAAGAGAAGAGAAGAGAAAAAGGAGAGAAAAGGGAGAGAGGGAAAAGGGGGAAATTTATGCGCACATAAATTGGGTAATTAATGAGAATCCTCTTCCGCAAATCTGTGCGTTCGTGCGTATGTGTTCGTGTTTGTGTTCGTCTTATTAACTGTTGTTAGGCGAACCGAGTTTTTTTTTATATATATAAGAAATAATTTCGTATATTTCCTTCTCATTTTCCGTCTTTGTCTACTTTTGTATCTGTTTGTTTATCACGTTTTTCTTTAACCCTGTCGATTTATTTTTCTTTTCCTCTCTTTTTCTGTTTGTTTCTATATTCCTGTTTATCCGTCCACCCCCCTCTCGCTTGTTCTCTTTAGCACTCTCCCTATCTATCTATCTATCTATTTATCTCTCTTTCTCTTTTGGCCTATCCTTTTCTTGCCTTTCTCATTCCATCTATCTATCGTTATTATTGTATCAATGTCTATCAATCAAACAATCAATAAAAATCAAAACAATCAAGATCAATAATTTTATATATTAAAATAAATTTTTATATATATATTTTATATATATATAATATATATATATAATTTATAAGGTAATATATTATTTAAATATATATATAAATTTAAAAATAATAAATTTTATATATTATATATATATAATAAAATAATAAATATTAATATATATAAAATATATATATATTTTTATATATATATATATTACCATATATATATATATTTTTTGTGTGGGTGTGGTGTGTGTGTGTGTGGTGTATAATATAAAATATATATTTTATATATATATATATATATATAATATATATATATATATGGGTGTTGTGTGTGTGGTGTGTGTGTGGTGTTGTGTGTGTGTGTGTATGATCGTGTGTGTGTTGTGTGTTGTGTGTGTTTGTGTGGTGTGTGTGGTGTGTTGTTGGGTTTTTTTTTTTTTATTTTAAAATATAATATATATATATAATATATATATATTTTTTTATATAATATATATATTATATATATATTTTTATTTTTTTTTAATATAATATATATATATATATAATATAATATAATAAAATATAATAAATATATATAAAGATATATAAAAATTATAATATATAATATATAATTATATATATAAATTTTATATAATATTTTTATGTATTGTTTTTTTTATATATTTATAAAATATTTTGTTATTTTTTTGTATTTTTGTGTCTCTATCCCTTTTTGGCTATTTTACATAATTCCCCCGAATGAAAGGCAAAAAAAAAACCAAAGGGCATTTGCGGGAGGATTTAAAATTTTATTCCGGCCCCCGAACGGAGGGCGAGCAGGGATAAACCATCCAAATTGCGGCCCAAGCAGGGCCCGGGCCGAGTTTTCTCTCCCCGAAATTTTACCAAAGGAACCCCCAGAGACCGAGTTACCCCCAAAGCATACCCCGGCGGATTTTAAAGCCCGGCCATTTTCGGTTTCCTAGCCGCCGTCCCTAAGGGCCTCTCCTGCTCACGGGTTCCTTCCGGCGCTGACGACCCTCCGTCGATGGGGCGTCCTTGGGTTTCCTATATCCCTTTCGAAAGAGGATTTTCCCTTATTCATTGCGGAGGATTTTTTTTTTTTTTTTTTTGAGGCGGGTGTATGGCGAGGGGGTTTTTAAACGCGTAGTGGGGGGGGGGGGGGGTTTGGGTTGGTTTGGGGTGTGTGTGTGTTGGGGTGTTGTGTGGGTGTGTGGGCGTCATGAAGTGAGGGGCGTGTGTGTGTGGTCAGGTAAGTGCGTGGCGGTATTTTTATCTTTTGTGTGTGTCAGTGTATGTTTATGTGTGTGTGTCAGCGTAAGTGTATATCTGCTCATTCATGAATATCTGCATGTACCTACTTAAAAGAATAAAAAAAAATACTTCGTGTTTCAATACTAAAATATATATTAAGATGACGAAAACTTCTACCTCCTTATATATCACCGCATAAAAGATCTATCAAAGGAATAGGCCAATACAGCAAAACTTATTTCGGAAATTGTCATCCAAGGTAGTTATAAGTACTCGAAGTGGTTAAAAGGAAAGGGAAGTTTGACAAGGGTTATGGAAAAGTTTGAGAACCTCTAATGTAAGATTTCTTCCGCATGGAATTCTGAAAAGAAAAATAGATGTGGGTTTCTTACGATTAGATTTGAGTTTTGAAAAGAAGAGAAAAGAAAAAAAAAAAGCATAAGAAGGAGAGAGTATAGTAACGTTTTCCCATTAACATTTCTGAGAATATATTTGATGATTTAATCAAGATTGTTGGCGAAATAATACTATTTGTTAAAGAATCTTTATTTTAAGATTAGAGGTAGAGGTGGCAATAAGATTTTAAGAATTGATATTTCTTTTTTTCTTTATTTTTTTAGACGCACACACACACGTAAAGAAAGGGAAAGTTTTAAAGTGTATAGTGCACAGGCGTCGACACTTTGCCTTAACGCTCACGGACACCGAAAGGAGACCCGACATTTTTTACCATTAGACGTTAACTCGGACTGACGGCAACTTGTCATGTCTAAAGGGTATGTTTATGTGAAGGGAGAGGGGAGCAGGGGAGAGGAGGAGAGGGGGGAGGGGAGGGGGTTTGTGTGTGTGTGTGTGGGGTTTTGGGGGGTGGTGTTGGTGGTGTGTGTGGTGTGTGTGGGGTGTGTGTGTGGTGTGTGTGGGTGGTGTGTTGTGTGTTGTGTGTGTGTGCGTGGGGGGTGGGGTGTGGGGGGTGTGTTTGTGTGGGGTGTGTGGAAATAAGCAGTATCAACTTTGGGGAAAAGGGGGTGATATGTGTGTTTAGTTTTTTATGAGTTGACCCGAAAAAAATAAAAGCATACAGGAGCAAAAAAGCAGTGAGCAAAAAGTCACAGCAAGCAATACAATCACAGTGAACAATATAACCAATACAAGCAATGTAGTTAATATGAATTTCAAAAAACGAATTCCCAGCCAACCAACGCAAGCAAAAATATTCCTAAAGACAAGTCCCCCGTCAAGTTACCTCTGGGGCGCTCAGTCGTGGTCGTTTAATATCTCATGTAAGTAATTGCATGTTAGATCCACATGCCAGTTCCTGTTTGGCAACGTTTTGAAGAGCTTTTCTTTTTAAAATTTCAAAGCAGAGTGAGGTCGGTCTCCTTTTTCTTTTTGCTTTATTTTTATTCGGGGGAAAATTTTGGGGTTTTTTTCAAAAGGGGGGGACGACGCCCCTTTTTCTTTTTTTTTTTTTTCCCGGGGCGGGGGGCCCCCGGGGATTTTTTTCCCCTTTTTTGGGGGCAAAACCCCCCACACCCCTCCCACCCCCCCCGCCCCGGGCCAGGGCCCCCGGGCCCCCCCCTGCCCCCCCGGGGCCCCCAAACCCCACCCCCCCCCCCCCCCCCCCACCCCCCCTTTTCCCCTCCCCCTCCCCCCCCCCCTCACCCCCCTTTTTAAACCCCCTTCCCCCCCTTTCCGGGGGGGAACACACCCAAAACCCCCCCCCTCCCCACCCCCCCCCCCCCCCCCCCCAAAAAAAAACCCCCCCCCCCCCCAAAAAAAACCCCCCCCCCCGTTTCCCCAAAATTAAAAGGAACAAATAAACTTTAAAAATTTAAAAAAATTTTTCCCCCCCCCCCCAAAAAAAAAATTTTTTTAAACCCCTTTTTCCCCCCCCCTTTTGGAAAAAATCCTTTTTATCCCTTTTTCCCTCTCCCCCCCTTTCCCCCCCTCCCCCCCCTTCTCCCTTTTTCCCTCCCTCCCTTTTCTCCTCCTTCCCCTTCCCCTTCCCCCCTCCTCCTCTCCTTCCCTCCTCCCCCTTTTTCCCTTCCTTCCTTCCCTCCTTTCCCCCCTTTTCTTCTCCTCCCCCTTACCTTCCCTTCCTTCCTTTTTCCCTCCTTTTTCCCCCTTCCTTTCCCCTTTCCTCCCCCCTCCCCTTTCCCCCCCCCCTTTTTCCCCCCCTTTCCCCCCCCCCTTCCTTCCTCAGATTCACAAATCATAACGTGCCCCCACGTGACCCCGCGCTTTAAACGAAATCTTTTTCTCTGTCTTCTTCTTTCGGGGAAAAATCGAGAGGCCCGCACATGTCACCGGCCTTCCGCGTCTTCCTGGCTGAATGTAAATTGGATTTTCCTCTTTTCTCTCTCCCGGCCGATCTTCCTTCTCCTTCCTCCTCCACCTCCTTTCTTTCTTCCTCCTCCTCCCTTCGGCAATTTTTCTTGTCTATATGTGTTCCTTTTCCTTCTCGTATTCTTCGTGTTTCTCCTCCTCCTCCTCTTCCTCTTCCTCCTTCTTCTTCTTCTCCTCCTCCTCATTCTTCTCCTTCTCCTCCTCCTTCTCTTCCTCCTCCTCCTCCTCCTCCTCCTCCTTCCTCCTTCCCTCCCACCCGACTTCTCGTATTATTCGCAATACTCCTCCTCCTCCTCATCATCATCATCATCATTATCATCATCATCTTCTTCCTCATCATCATCTTCTTCCTCCTCCTCTTCATATTCCTTCTCCTGCTTTATTCCCTTCCCCTTATTGTCTCATTTTGTGGTTCCTCTTCTCCTTATATTATGCAAAAGAAAAGGGAAAAAAAAATAGATCTCGTTTTCCGATTCTCTTTAATTACTCTCTAAAATTAAGTGCCAGAACCCGATGTTTTCGTTAATCGACTATTGTCAATTTTTTTTCTTTTTCTTCTTTTTACTTATTAATTTATATTATTATCTTTTTATTTTATTGAAGATACTTCGGTCATGCACAAGATATCCGAGAGTTGGTAGATGTAGATAGTTTTTTTATGGCCTCACAGTGTGGTCGTAGATAGATAGGAAGATAGATAGGTAGATTGTAGGATAGATAGATAGGTAGGTTGGTAGATAGATGGATAAATGGATTGATGGTTGGAAGGATGGAAAGGTCGTATTTATTTTCCCGTCATTTACTGAACAATAAACAGCTCACTTAAAGGGAACCAATCTTAAATAAAGGAAACTTGGACTGAGCATTTTGCAAGGGTTTTCTCCTCTGTCATAAGTCTGTGATGGTAGAATTACGTACTTATGAATAATTCGTGAGTAAAAGGACGGAGATGTCGATACTTGAAAAGAATGAGTATGTATGTGTGTGTGTGTGTGGGGGGGTAATACCAAGACAGTATTGGTCCTTAAGCAATATTTTAATATTCTTTGTTTGTTTGTTTGTTTGTTTTCCACATCACCTGTGTCTTTGTTATAGGCTTAGCTATAACAGGTATGTCTCTGGTTTGCTAACGATAGTAATTCTGAGGTTTTGAATATATTCTTTTTGATCAACGAGAAAAAGCTATATATATATATATATATATATATATATATATATATATATATATATATATATATATATATATATATATATATATATATATATATAATTGGTAGAACAGTTCATAAAAGCAGCAAGAGTCTTCAAGAAAGATCGAATCCTGACCATGATACGGGGTTGGAGAGGTTATCGATCTCTCACTGCTAAATCTAAAGTTCTTTATGAAAAGGTAGCGCCCCAGCCTGCCTCAGGATTACAAACTGATGTTGTTATTAGTACAAATGGTCTTCGACTGCCCTGATAAAGGTTTGACTTGACCTTCATAGTAATACATTTTATTCTGAATTCAGCATATATCTCCTTTTCAATATCTAAGATACGAAAATAGATTTTGATATCATGGGTTGACTAAATCCAAGAACAGAAGACCACACATTTTACATGCTAATAAAAAAGCATATTGGTAAAGGGTAGTTACATTTAGCTATATATGTCTTGAACAGTTGCACTTAGGGTAAGCGGCCTTTCTTGGAACTATCTTAAGAACATGCACTTTAGTTGCCAAACTGTGTTGGAATCTTTGTTAATCTAATCCTTTCTCCTTTGCCTCAATAAACTATTTCCAGAAAATGGTATAGGGATAATAATACCGCGGGAAGAGAGGATGAACCAACAGATACAAGCAGATTGTAAAACCATAGGAAATGGAGTCCTTCACAAAAATACGGCAGAGGAGAGGCCTAGAAGATGGAGGGGCGTGTGTGACAGTTATTTTCCATATTTCTACTCCATCAGCCGACGTTGTCAGAGGGAGAAGGGAAAAGCTTCCGTGCCATAGAGCATACGCGTAGATACAGAAGGAAAAGGTGGGCGCTCAGAAGGGGCAATAGACCAGAGACAAATGTTCCTCAGCTTTCGACACCGGTGAGCTAGGGGTTGTGTTCTGTTGTTTTTTCTAACAAATCTATTTACTTTATGATTGTGCTAAGTGAATCACAAAGGCGCTTCTAACAGTTCACATAATATCGTTGTGAATAAATTACAACAAATCCATTTTCAGAATTAGTTGGATTTTTTTTTTTTTTTTTTTTTTTTTTTTTTTTTTTTTTTTTTTTTTTGTTGAGAAAACGAGATTTACACAAATACAAATTTGTCATTAATCCGCTAAAGCCTATCTAGACATCGTATCATACATATATATATTATATGTGTGTGTGTGTGTGTGTGTGTGTGTGTGTGTGTGTGTGTGTGTGTGTGTGTGTGTGTTTGTGTGTGTGTCAATAAACATACATACACCTACTGACATTTTCACAAATTTCTTTGCCAGTGAAAGTTCTACTGCGGCGACACGCTTCGTTGGCGAGCATGTGTTTATGCAAATTTTACTGCATCAGCTTTTCTGTGGAAAACCTTAAAGCTTTCTTGCCATAGATTGAATCCCGCCACAACAAGGAGAGAGGAAATGTAAAACACCCAATAATAATGGAAACCAGACGTTGTTGGAAGATGAAAGCAAATTTAATTACGGGAATAATTGGTACGAAGAGCGAGGAGGGGAGAAAATATGAAAGACAGGACCAGAAAACAAGATAATGGTGGCAGCGAAGGGGTAAACTTCTTGATCAAATGTGATTACTGGAATATTTTTTTATGAATTCGACATCTCTCCTGTAATATTTTCGTACTGAGAGAGTACTTGTGAAGACAATAATGTAGGGTACGCCAGTGATGCAATCTCTTAGCTAGAAATCATGGTAATTATTACGTGTTTAATAGGATAAGGGTGCTAGCGTCAAGAAAAAAATGTGGTGCAATTCTCTTAGCCAATCAGGAGAGTATAGATTCAACCGCCCATGACGTCACGTTCGCGGCCTATGATTGCTGAGGACTCCTAACTCAGTAACTACAGAAGTCATAAAGAAAGTATTTTGCGTCGCCCCATCACAAATTTTCCGGACATCTCTTCAGATGTGGTAAGTAAATAGATGTTTATAATTCAGTAATATTCAGCATAAGGTACCTATCAGATTTTTTGTACAATATTAGAAATTTGTGAAAAGTCACATACAAAAAGTGGGAATTTGAGCAAGTGCCCAACCTATAGAACAAAGCATCATGGGCCAAGTAACCTAATTATTTCAAATGCTAGTTCATGAGATCAAATTATCTTGGGCATATTTTAATCAAAACATGGTGTATTAACATGTTAAGCAACCCAAGGCTTTTAAAAATTCTTTGTTTGTTAGACATGCACACTTAGATTATGCTTACATAATGTTATCAGATTGTTATCACGTGAATTATTGAAAAATATCTTTAAATAATACGTTATGATAAAAAAATTGTGATTATGAAACCAGTTTTTTTACACACACACCACACACACAACACAACACCAACACACACACACACACACACACACACACACACATACACACACATCATAACACACACATACACACACACATACACACACACACACACACACCACACACACACACACACACACACAACACACACACAACCACACACACACAGCAATTTATACAATCTCATACACTCGCACACACGCACTCTCCCACACACACATGCATACACATGACCTGGATGACGACATTGGTGAATATGGGCACATCCCTCCCGAGGCTGATGTTGCTTTGCTTCTTCAGGATTTTCACTCAACGGATGCTGGAACACATCACCTTCCAAACGAACCTCAGCTCAAACCAGAAGGATGTGAGGACATAATTTAAAAAAAACACGACAAGGAAGTTCTGAACCTCGTTGCCATTCTTTTCTAAGGAAGCCCCACCTTGGAGAGCCAAGACGTCAAACTCAGCAAGAAGGAAGAGGCCATGGGACCGCCCAGTAAGATTGTGTTAACCCTGATGAGCACCGTCAGGTCAGCCTCCACCAACATGAAACTTTGCAGATAAATACTTCATCAGCCTGAAGTTTGTCCGTTACCTGAAAAGCTTCACATTGACCCGTTGAACGTCTTTTGTGGTGTCTGCACGTGTTACTTGTGACTGAACGACTAAAGGAGGAGGAAACGTGGCCTTATAACGTAGCTTACTTATTTGTGTCAAAAGAAGGCTGGAAGAACCAACTATGCTTTCAGTTTATAACGATAATTGTGCTGTATATGATTTTTTCTATAAACTTCTAACAAAAGGAAACATGCATTTTTATTTGTGTCCTTATTTATCCCAAGACTTGATTTGGATATCTATAAGACAAAATGTTAGATTGTACTGGTATGTTCATTATTTTTATCACTACCATTATGTAAACTTTCCTAAGTTATTGTTCTGGTCTCTTCATCTACCATGATTTTCTACTATGAAAAAGGGAGTTCCAAAAAGTAACAAAAATGTCTTAAAATATGTTTTCGTTTAATTTTCTGTAAATGAAATTGTGAAATTTTACGTATTTCTATGAGTGACCGGTAAAGGTTTCATAAAAGCAATGACGATTTGAGAGTTCAGTTAATAAAGGACTTTTATAAAATTGCTAGAAACGGGATGAGAACAGACTGACATTTAGTACTTTATGAATTTATTCTCGGGAAGAGGGATGTTATCAGTCTGCAGATATATTATATATAGAAGATATGAAGAAACTATCTATCTGTAATAACAAAAAAGTAGCAAAGTAGCAAACCAGAAGTACAGG
>NC_051421.1:10776412-10777629 GCF_015228065.2 Penaeus monodon | reverse complement strand
GTGGGTTTTTTTTTTTTTTTTTGTTGAGAAAACGAGATTTACACAAATACAAATTTGTTTACCGCTAAGCCTATCTGACATCGTATCAACAATATATATGTGTGTGGGTGTGTGTGTGTGTGTGGTGTGTGGTGTGTGTGTGTGTGTTTGGTGTTGTCAAAAAAACAACATACACCTACTGACTTTTTCACAAATTTCTTTGCCAGTGAAAGTTCTACTGCGGCGAACACGCTTCGTTGGCGAGCAGTGTTTATGCAAATTTTACTGCATCAGCTTTTCTGTGGAAAACCTTAAAGCTTTTTTGCCATAGATTGAATCCCGCCAAACAAAAGGAGAGAGGAAATGTAAAAACCAATAATAATGGAAACCAGACTTTGTGGAAGATGAAAGCAAAATTTTAATTACGGGAATAATTTGGTACGAAGAGCGAGGGGGGGAGAAAATATGAAAGACAGGACCAGAAAAAAAGATAATGGGCAGCGAAGGGGTAAACTTTTTGGGAGAAATGTGATTACTGGAATATTTTTTTATGAATTCGACATCTCTCCTCTAATATTTTCGTACTGAGAGAGTACTTGTGAAGACAATAATGTAGAGTACACCAGTGATGCAATCTCTTAGCTAGAAATCATGGTAATTATTACGTTGGTTTCAATAGGATTTAATGAGGGTGACTTAGCGTCAAAGAAAAAAAAAATGTGGTGCAATTCTCTCTAGCCAATCAGCGAGAGTATAGATTCAACCCGCCCCATGACGTCACGGTATTCGCGGCCTTATGATTGGCTGAGGAACTCCCTAACTTTCAGTAACCTACCAGAAGTCATAAAGAAAAAGTATTTTGCGTCGCCCATCACAAATTTTCCTGGCACATTCTCTTCAGAATGTCGGTAAGTAAATTAGATGTTTATAATTTACAGATAAATATTTAGGCAATAAGTGTACCTATCAAGTTTTTTGGTACAATATTAGGAAATTTGTGAAAAGTCACATACAAAAAGTGGGAATTTGAGCAAGTGCCAAACCTATAGAACAAGGCATCATGGGCCAAGTAACCTAATTGGTTCAAATGCTAGTTCATGAGATCAAATTATCTTGGGCATATTTTAATCATAATATGGTGTATTAACTTATTAATAAAAAAAATCTTTATTTGTTAGACTTACACACTTAGATTATGCTTACATAATGTTATCACATTGTTATCACGTGATTTATTG
>NC_051421.1:10763013-10765513 GCF_015228065.2 Penaeus monodon | reverse complement strand
TTATTATTATTTTCCTTCTTATGTTATTATTAGTATCATTATTGTTTATTCAATCATCCATGTACACACGCATCGCCCGCGCACGTTGTGGGTGAGCATGCGCTCTGGATTTCCTAATAAATAAATGATAATAATAATAATTATACTAATAAATAATAAAATACTAATCATAATATAATAATAATAATAATACAATTATTATTATTATTATTATTATTATAAACCATAATAATAATAATGATGATGATGATATGAAAATAATAACAATAATAATAATATAATGATAAACTTAATAAGAATAACACTAATAATGATGATAACAACCAACAAACAACAACAACATAATATAATAATAGTAATAATAGATAATAATCAATAATACTAATATAGTAATATCATAATAATAATACTATTTTTAACAAATACGACATAATAACAACAATAATATATCAAAAAATGTAGGGAAGATAGAATTATAAATAATAATAATAATAATAATAATAATAATAATAATGATGATAACCATAATAATAATAAAATACTGCTATAATAATATAATAATAATAATGATCATAACAACAACCACAATAATACTAATAATCAGAATAATAATATAAATAATACTAATCATAATAATCATACTACTAATCCCTAATATACCCCATAAGAATAATAATACTATCACTAATCATCATACATCACGACTCACTACTACTACTCTCATTAATCTAGCTGATAATCATACCTGATCTTAACACATAAATGATAATGAGCTAATAATAATATGATGATATGATAATAACAATAATATAATAATAATAATAGTAAAATAATAATAACATAAATAATCATAAATACGAATAATAATGATAATAACACAATCATATAAAAACTGAGGAATAAAAAGACGGGGAGGCGAGCGAGAAGCCAAACAAAACTAAAGATCCCGCATAAGAAGGGCTGGAAGGGGGAGACGGGGAGACGAGACAGAATAGGAACCCAGGCCACCGTCGATTTCGTATTCATTGGCTTTGCTGCATGAGATATGTCCCAAGGATACTTTAATCAACCAAGTTTCATTTATCCTTCTTTTTTTATTCTCTTTTTCTGATAAAAAAGCGGTTGCTGTCTCTTCGCGAAGACAAACGCTGTGTGGTTGTTCCGTTTTTATAATATTCACTTAGGTAGTTTTTATTTCATCTTTATTAATATATTAAAATATATATTAAGATAATAAAAACTATAATGACTATTATAAAACGGCCAACCCACCAAGACGTTTTGTCTTCCGAGGAGACATCACCGCTTTTTTATCAGAAAAAGGAATAAAAAAAGAAGGATAACATAAATTGGTTGGATAAAAGTACTTTGGAATATCTTCATGCAGCAAAGCCAATGAATACGAAAATCGACGGTGGCCTGGGTTCCTATCTGTCTCGTCTCCCGTCTCCCCCTTCACAGCCCTTCTTATGCGGGATCTTTAGTTTTTTGTTTTGGCTTCTCGCTTCGTCCCTCCCGTTCTTTTTATTCCTCAGTTTTATTATGATTGTTGTTATTATCAATTTATTATTATATATTATTATATTTGTTATTATTACTTAAATTATTATATTATTATTACTGTTTTATCATTATTACTATTCATTATTATTATTAAATTATTATTGTATTATTATTATTAATTATTATTATTATTATTATTATTAAGTTATTATTGTTGTTATTATTATTTATTATTATTATTAGATTATTTATTATTATTGTTATTATTATTATTATTATTATTATAAGTACTATTATTATTATATTGTTGTTTGTTGGTTGTTGTTGTTAATCATCATTCTTCATTGGTATTATTATTATAAATTTTTATCATTATTATTATTATTATTGTTATTAAGCATTATTATCATCATCATCTTATTAATTATTATTTTATAATAATAATAATAATAATAATTATTATTATTATTATTATTATTATTATTCTTATTATTATTCTTATTATTATAATTATTATTATTATCATTATTATTATGAAATCAGCGCGCATGCTCACACACGTGCGCGGGCGATGCGTGTGTACATGGATGATATAACAATAATGATAATAATAATAACAAAATAATGATAATAAAAAAATAATAACTAATAAAAATAATAATATAATGAAATTACGATCTAATAATAATAATAATATTAACTAATAATAATAATAATAATAATAATAATAATGATAATATAATAAGGACATAACAATAATAACAATAATAAAAATGCAAAAATAAAAAAGGAACGGGAGACGAACCGAGAAGCAAAACAACACCCCCCCTAAAGATCATCATTATTATCATATTATTATTATTATTGGTTATCAATTAACTTATCTTTTCGTGGTGTTCCTTGTTGCATTTTTCTCTTATTGTGTCGATCTTCTCCTCTTCCTCCTCCTTCTCCTCATCACCACCCTGCTTCTTGTCCTCTCCTCCTCTTCCTCTTC
>NC_051421.1:10751639-10754139 GCF_015228065.2 Penaeus monodon | reverse complement strand
CCCCCACTCCTACACCTCAACCTCCTGCCGAAGAGATGGAAGTCAGTTGTGTAAAATATCTTCAGTAGATGAGATCGGTTGTCTGCAGGTAATGCATGTCATACCAAGAGTTAAAATAGCACTTTATCCTCAAAAGACATTTAATGAGGGGGAAAATATGTTATCAAAGGACTTAATAACAAGAGGAGAGACTCTTAGTGGAATTCTTGAATTCTGAAGCAGTGTCCGTAAAGCCGGAAAATTGTCCTAGCAAAGGTGAATGAGTGATGTCTTTCGCAGCCTCCTCTTCCCTTCATTAAATTACGTCTTCAAGAACCATTAGCGAGTACTCTGAAGTTTTCCACAGTAACAGCCATGGCTCTTACCGCATGTACAGGGACCTATGATGCCAGAGAGAAATTCCCTGAAACCCAAACTTAGTTCACATAGAAAAGAATCCTAAGCCAGCCCAAGGTGAGTTTTACAAGCGGACTACAAAATATGCAGCCAAGGGATAGTTTTAAAGTGTTAGGCACTCCTTGGCCTCAAAAGCTGCTAAACATATCTTAAAAAGTATATGTCACCCTGAAATGTTGTCTCTGAAATTTATAAAGCTGGAAATATTGCTTCAAATACCTTCATGAAGTACAGTCAATACATATATACAAAGCGTCATTTGGCCATTATTTGAAATCATGGGAAAACCATGATGTTGCATAGCATCAGTTCGAGTGGATTGTAACACATTTCCTTACAAACCGTCCTTGCAATTGGAAAGTGGTATAAGTGTGAAAAAAAATAGAGAAATTAGTCAGAAGGAGTTCCTCAAGGCAGCATTCTGGTTTTTACATTATCCATTGCTATCGGGTTCCTCAAGGTAGCATTCTGTGTTATATAACATTCCACTGTTACCAGCGTCATGTTAAGACCGTTCCAAAGGATACCTCGAGTAAAGTCGTGTGTGGACGACATCATCCTGCACTGTTGCTCATGGTGTTTAAAAGCAGTAAAAAGAAAAAAATGTTTCTTGCAGTGAACCAAAGTGTAAGTTCTAAATTACGAAGACAGGTTATGCGTTTCCAAACAGGAAAATATTTCCAAGCACTGATCTCCTTAGGAAGTAATACACACACGGAATTCTGTTCAAAGAGGTGACGTATGTAGATCTAATGCCTGTATTCTGTTCATGAATAAAGCATTTAGATCTATTATTCTGCTGAAGGCATTCTGTTGACGTGATAGATCATTTGCAAGAATTATTCTGCAGAGTCCGACGAGAGACCTTTGTAATCTCGTTTGGTTTGTTTAATTTACTTACAGAGAGAGAAAAAAGAGCTGTGATGTAGTGTGTGGAAATAAAATTGGTTTATATGAACCTAATAGATGAAATGTATTCAACATAAAATGAGAGAATATGAATATTGTGGAAACTGTACGGATCATCAAGATACCGATGATTCTGAATGTAAAGAATCAGAATTGCAATTATAAAATAAATAACAGACCATCACAAAATAGATAAATAAATAAATAAGGAGTAAAAATCTGCGAAGAATCTTTCCATAAAACTTGAACAAAATCCTGAAAAGCCACGAAGTTCAGAAGTCACTCGTAACATTAAGTATAAGTATTTTTATATCTTATTTCTATTTTTTTTCCCCATTTTGTGGCAAAAGAAATCGGAGCCGTCGAGATAAGGTTTAATCAGCAGCTGTTGCATCTCCCGTGGACGAGTCACGCAACAAGGGCGAAAATCCGATGAAAAAGAAAGGAAAAGAAAGATACCTTGTTGCCAGTCTTAGGAAAGACAATGCGGAGGAAAATTGAGTGTATTTGTGTAGAGGTGTTTTCGTGTATATATATATATGTGTGTGTGTGTGTGTGTGTGTGTGTGTGTGTGTGTGTGTGTATTTACGCATCCATGCTCAAAACAAATAAATACAAATACACATTTCCTTAATCAATACGTACCTCGGCAAACATAACGTGCCTAAACAAAGATGCATTATGCTTCTTCATAACTCCAGTCATAAGGCCGGAAATCTGCTTAACATGAAGTTCATTTGAGTCTTATCAATCAGAGTTAAGCAGCTTAGCACACCCCATGGAGTCATACACACACACCCTCCCATCCTCCCACCTACCCCTCACCCTCTTTCATGTTTCCCTCCCCCCCCCGTGCTGTCGTTCTCCAACCTCTGCCTCCCCTCCCCACCCGTCCTGCTGTTCTCCTACCTCCCTCCCTTCCCCCCACGCCCTTACGCCCACCCCTTAGAAGATTACAGCCAAAGAGGTATGAGCTGGACCCTTGTGATAACAGCTGACGTAGGTAAGGGACTTGTATTTAGTTGCATATATTGGTATTGGTAACAGTAGCAGTGGTGGTGGCTGTAGTAGTAGTAATAGTAGTGTCGCTGCTGCTACTACTGCGAGTATAGTCATTATTGTTATTTTCGTTATCATTATAATCATTGTCATTGTCGTTACAGTTACCGTTATTGTTTGTGGTGGTATTGAACAT
>NC_051421.1:10731639-10736639 GCF_015228065.2 Penaeus monodon | reverse complement strand
CGTCATCATCATCACATCATCATTATCATCATCATCATCACCATCATCAATATCATCATCATTAGCATCATCCTCTTCATCCTTATGTTTATCATTATCATTATTATTATCATAATTATTATCATTATTATTATTAATAATATTATTATTTATAGTATTGTTGTTGTTATTGTTCTTATTGTAGCTTTTATTATTTTTAAGACTCTTATTATGATCAATATTGCCAATTTTACCTTTACTTTCATTATTACTATTACTATTACTCTTATTCTTATTATTATTATTATTATCATCATCATCATCATCATCTCATCATCATCATCATCATCATCATCATCATCATCATCATCATCATCATCATCATCATCATCATCATCATCCATCATCATGATGAAAAATATTATCATTATTATTAGCATTGCCATTAATATTACTATTATTGTTTTTGTTGTTGTTTTGATATCATTATTATTATTATTATTATTACTCTTACTATGATTGATATTGTCATTATTACTATCATTATGATCCATGATTATTATTGTTATTATCATCATTATTCCTATTAGTAGTAGTAGTAGTAGTATCACAATTATTTCATAATTCCTATTATCATATATATTCTTTAAAAGCTTAGTTAGGTTTTCTGTAGTTTGTTTCACTGAAATATAATACTGGTTTTAAAATTACATTAACTCAGCATAACAATTTTATGATTTTATAAACCAAGTAATAGAACCGGGATTTTTTTTATGATTTTATTATAGCGCATATATATCCCCAAGCATAAACTTGAGAATGAAGAGGACATGCACTGCTATTTACCGTCCTTTTCGATGGACAAAGATAAGATAAGAAAAGACATGGTATTGAAATGTGGAGTCGATGACCGTAGAGTTACACGAGTAAATTTGTCACATAAATGATACAATTATTTTGAGTAGAGAAAAGGCAACAGTTTTTATTTTTATCTTATTTATTATTTAAAAAAAAACTAAACAAATTTACAAGTAAGAAAAGGGGATCATATTCAACAGAGAAAGACAAGACCTTGACAGGAAGCACCATGCAGTCCTTAGGAAGCTGCAAGCAATTAACTGTAAGCAACACGCAGATACGTGGAAGCTGCAAGGAAGAAACACTAAACAGAAAGCAGTATATAGCCAAGAAGCATGAAGTCGTAAGCAGCATGCATGTAGCATTAAGCAAGAGCAATTAAACAACAGACAAAAAATACCCTCACGAAAAAAAAAAAAAAAAAAAAAAAAAAAGCGCAAGACCTCACGGAGACTATAACACAGGACGGCAAAATTGGCAATCAACAGAGACGTAAAAGCAAGTATCATAGCTCTCCCAAACCCCTTCCAGCCAGCAATTACTTACCCTGAGGTTATCCCGTAGGAGAAGCATCCAAGGAGAAACACAGGATTTTATTCAAGGGGTATTCTCCAAGGAATAAACAAAGGAGGGAGGGAGGGAAGGAAAGTAGTGACAGCTAGGGAAGGAGAGTGCGAAAAGCCCTTAACTGGGAGATTCTTTGTTCACCTTAACGATTCCCAAAGGCTAAAGGTCCTGTTGAGAGTAACTAGTGTGAGGGAGGGAGAGGGAGGAAGAGAGAGAGAAAGAGAGAGAGAGAGAGAGGGGGGGGGGAGAAAGAGAGAGAGGAGAGAGAAGGAGGAATGAAGGAAAAAGACAGACAGACAGAGACAGAGAAAGAGTTTCCTCGTGTATGCATCACATTAATAAGGGATACTGAACACCCAAAGTGCACAGCACAGAGAAATCCTTTTATCTTGCAGGCAGCCGTTTCCTACCTCGTAAACACGTGATTGTCTTTTTATGAACGAAATACATATTACAATGGAATTACGAAAGCCTATTATTCGTAACGTCAACCTCATACATATGTCAGATGCGGCTACTTCATCTTTACATGTTACTGACACAGCTACGTTCACATGTCGAGTCGGACATTAACTTACACATTGAACAAGCGTTTGTATATAATAACCACAATTCAGAAACTAATCATCTGGGATTACCTCACTAATTCCCGAGTAATATCCTCGCGACTTACAATGCTACCGGTCGAACACATAAAGCTCTGTAAGCGAGTCATATTTTTGTTATTGTATATAACATCTTCCAATGATGTGTAAATGCATTATGTAGAAAGATAGTTAGATAGATAGATAGATAAATAGATAGATAGATAGATAGATAGACAGATAGACAGATAGGTAGATAGATAGATTGATTGATTGATTGACTGATAGACATATAGGCAGAGAAATAAAAAGATAGATAGATAGATAGAAAGGGACAGAGAGATAGATAGAAGGACAGACAGACAGACGCAGACACGCCGAGAGAAAAGGAGAGAGAGAGAGACAGGCAGACAGACAAACAAACAGACAGTCAAAATGAATAAAGACAGAAGAAGTAAACCAAATCAAGAGATCTAGCGAGCACGAGAGACTGCACCGACGCCCGCTCGTTGTCTCCGACTTGCCAAGTATCTTTCCATCATTATTTCGCGCGAATAACTAGACCGAGGGCGTTTGTCACTTGACTCGGTCGAATTATGATCACTTCCCTCCCAGGCAGAGGGGGTGGCATCCATCTATCATCTGGCGTTTGTCAGTTTCACTCGGTCGGAGAATATGGCCTCATCCGTTGGTTCCGCGTGTGATATCGCTCGTTCGTTGTTGTTATTGTTGTTGTTGTTTTGTTTTTCATAGGATTAGGTTATTGTGTTTTTATGTGTTTGATTGTTGTTGTTTTGTTGTTACGGCCTTGTGTTTTATTTGTTTGCCGTTTTATGTTTACTGAGTTACTGCTTATTTCTGTTTTGTTTTGTTTTCATTGTCTATCTAGAGGGTTATGCATTTTTCTCCTTGATTACTTTTTTCATATCTTATTCATTATTATTATTTTTTGTGGCATCCGTTCCCTCTTCCTTCGTTTTTCCACGCTCGCTTTTCTTTCCCTTCCCCTTGCAATTCCCCTCATCCCCTGTTCTTCCCTCGCTTGCCTTTTCCCTCTTTACTCTCTCGACACTCCCTTTCCTACCATTTTCGCGTTTGCACCTCTCTCTCTCTCTCTCTCTCTCTCTCTCTCTCTCTCTCTCTCTCTCTCTCTCTCTCTCTCTCTCTCTCTCTCTCTCTCTCTCTCTCTCTCTCTCTCTCTCTCCTTCTTTCTCTCTCTCTCTCTGGAGTCCACCGGTTTTTCTTTTTCTTTCTTTCTCCCCTCTCTATCTCCCCTCTCCGTACGGGAGTTTTGATATGCTGTGGAAACATGTTAACGCTCGCACCCTTTCTGTTTCTGTCTGTCTGTCTGTCTGTATCTCTCTCTCTCTCTCTCTCTCTCTCTCTCTCTCTCTCTCTCTCTCTCTCTCTCTCTCTCTCTCTCTCTCTCTCTCTCTCTCTCTCTCTCTCTCTCTCTCCATATCCCTCCCCCCCCCTCTATCTCTTATCTCCTCTTCGTTTTCTCCTTTCTTTCTTTCACAATTTCCTCGAAAGAAACCTTTGATGGAACCACTGGGAACCAGTTCGTGCCGTTGTGTAATGCTCCTGTATTCATTAAAACGAATTATTTTTTTTCTGTAGTATGGAGCAATTGCAGATTTGGCATAAAGCTATGGGTCTTTTATACTTTGTTATTCAAAGAACACTTGCTTGCCGGATTTCACAAATGTATGGCAAGGTTGGAGTTATCATTGCCACGATAATATTAGTTTTTTCATGTTATATATGTTATATAATATCGTTTCATTATAACATAGCATTTTTATGGCATATTTATCATAGATTGTTCAGTTAGTACATCAGGAATGTCAGTTGACACATTTTTTGTTATGGATTTTGACAAGGTGTTTTTTCTTGTCACATTGTCGGATTGAAACTATATCTTGCAGGTGAATCATTTACAGTTAACACTCCTGTTTACATGATTCATAGTTAATAATTTGATTTAGATGATGTACAATCAATTAATCTTATATGATATATAGTTCTAAGATCTCGGTAGATGCATAGTTCCAAACATACAACCAACAAATATGATTAGCGTTTATTCCGATAGAGCAAACACATAGCAAAGCAGGGAACAAAGCTAAGCCTTATGCATTATGATATAGATAATGTAGTCAATTTACCTTATATAAAATCAACAGTTCTAAAATAGATCTTAGTCCATACACAGTCCCAAACATACAACCCTATTCCGCTACACCAAAGAGATGGCAATACAAGGGGCTAATATAGCAATCATGTAACAAAATACAACTAAGATAATGATCAATTAATCACCCTAATATTATATACAGTTCTAAAGTGCATAGTTCCAAACATACAACCATTCTTCCGCAAAGGCAGTGGGGCAAGACAGGGCACAAAAAATTCAGATAAAGTACAAAAAATACAAACACACAACTTTATTCCAATACAGGAAGAGACATGGCATGGCAGGGGATGGACCCAAGCATTATACAACACAAACTCCCTTCTACAACGCAAACTGAACGCGGCTACGAGTCCTTCCCCATAGAGTAGCAGCCTCGAAGCGACTCGTGTGTGTGTGTGTGTCGACTAAGGCGATTAAGAGCGAGGAGGGTGTGTGAGCTTAAGCTTGGATTTGAGCGCTTCCTTCCACGACGCTGTTGCCTTTGCCTGAGCGAGTGGGGTGTAAGACTCTTGCTCCAACATAACTTCTCTGGTTTAATGAAAGCATTTATCTATAAGTTGTTGCTTGTTTAAAGTCACTTATGCGGCTCTAATATAAATAAGAGGGGCGTCTTTGTTCGAAGAAGTGACTAAAATTAGCGGAATATGTAGGATATAGATTTAAAAAATATATATTGTAATGGTTTCTATTTTCGGGAATAAATAGAGTAAATCAATTCCCTCCATAAAGGCTCCTCAAAGCACTTCGCAACACTGAAGCAACGGGTGGGAAACGCTTCTCTTAACCCGAAGCTGTCGGCGCTAGATGTCTGTGGG
>NC_051421.1:10699642-10707142 GCF_015228065.2 Penaeus monodon | reverse complement strand
GAATACATTTCCCAGTCATTTCGCAGCGGAATCGACCGTGGGCACAGAAGCGTGGGCGTATATGCGTGCATGAATAAAGAGCGCAGCCAGACGTTCCAATCAGAACGCTGAGCAGATCCCTTAAGCAGTGCTATCAGGCCCCATCAGAACGCCTGCCGAAACGGATCCAAGAGAAGGTCTTTATCTTTATGGTGTCTATCGTGTGTCTTGCTGTTCTGATTCCTCTGTCGTGCCTGTGTGAGATCCGCGCATACATAATGATGAAGGAAACGCAAGCTAGGAATTGAACCTCGAGAAGGGTGGGTCACACACACAGAATATTACTCTCATTATCATCATCACGGTGTGCATACGGTATGATACATAGAGCTATGTTGCCACATGTTTTCGAAGCAAAGTCTAGTTAAATATTATCATGTATTACGACATGATGCATAATTACATCATTTCGACTGTGTTACATAAATCCGTTGACACAACCCTAAATCAAAATGCAAAACCTATTTCACATGTTTTAATAAACATTGCGAGATAAAACATAATATCTATTCTTGAAATTAGAAAAACTTTTCCCCCAACTATTCTGCTTATAATCAGCTTCCGGTTCTTTCTCATTCTCATCAGCCTTTTCATCAACAATTATCATCTTATACGCCGTGAAAGTTTCCCAGTCGACAAAACGTGATTACTTCGAAGGCAAGTTGAGCCAAACTAAGCCAGGCAAAACCAGGAGAGGCAACCGATGTTATCTATGTTTTTTTGCAAATTTTAAGGAGTTTACTGTATATTGCAGTCTCAGGTGTATTTTCCTTCTTCTGCTTCCTTCTTCTTTTTACCCTCCTTTTCCTTTTCCTCTTCCTCTTTCTCTTTTTCCTTTTACTTCTCTTTCTCCTTCTACTTCTACTTTCTTCCCTTTCTCTTTCTCTTTCTCTTTCTTCTTTTACATCTTCTCCTTCTCCTTCCTCCTCCTCTATCTTCTTCTCCTTTTTTTCTCCTCCTCCTCCTCCTCAACCTCCTCCTCATCTTCCTCTTCCTCTTCCTCTTCCTCTTGCTCCTCCTCTTCTTCTTCCTCCTCCTTCTCTTCCTCCTCCTCCTCCTCCTCCTCCCCCTCCTCCCCCTCCTCCCCCTCCTCCTCCCCCTCCTCCCCCTCCTCCCCCTCCTCCTCCTCCTCCCCTCCCCCCCTCCTCCCCTCCTCCTCCTCCTCCTCCTCCTCCTCCCCCCTCCTCCCCCCCTCCTCCTCCCCCTTTTTCTCCTCCTCCTCCTCCTCCCCCTCCTCCTCCTCTTCCTCTCCCTTCTCTGCTCCCTTCTCTTCTTCCTCCTCCTTCTCGTCCTCCTCTCTCCCTTCTCCGGTCTTGGAAACCTATTCATTTCCTCTCAATCTTCCTCTTTTGACTTCCTCCTCCTCTCCTCCATCTATCTCCTCAATTTTTCCTCTCCCGCTCGCGATTAGCTACTCGGCAATTCCACCTCCTCCCCATCCTCGTCGTGCTGCATCCCCTCCTCCTCTTCTCTCTGCGTCCTCCTCCTTCCTCGTCCTCTCTCCTCTCGTGTGTCTCCTGCTCTCTCTCTTTTGTCCTCCTCTCTCTCTCTCTTCTCCTGCCTCCTCTCCTCTCTCCTTCTCTCTCCTCCTTCCTCCTCCTCTTCCTGCTTTGTGTCCTCTTCTCCTCTCCTCGTCCTCCTCCGTCTCTCTCCTCTCTCTCCTCTCCTCCTCCTCCCTCTCTATCTTGTTTTTTGTTTTTTCTCCTCGTCCTCTCACTCCTCTGCATCTGTCGTTTCCTTGTCTTTCCTTGTGTCCTCTTTGCTATCCTTCTTCTCTTCCCCTTCTCTCTCAACACTTTACCTTATCTTCTGTAACTATCAGCTCACTCCCCCTTTCCTCCTTCATAATTCCTCCTCCTCCTCACTACCTCTTTCCCTCTCCCAAAATCTCCCCTTCCTCCTCCTCCTCTCCTATCCCCTCCTTCCCCTCCTCCCCCTCTCCCCTCCTCCCCCTCCTCCCCTCCTCCCCCTCTTCCCCCTCCTCCCCCTCCTCCCCCTCCTCCTCCTCCTCCTCCCCCTCCTCCTCCTCCTCCTCCTTCTTCGTCTCCATCTCCTCCTCTTTCTAATCACGGCTCCTGGTTGGAAAATAATTCATTCCGTCTAATCTTCACTCGGGATAATTGAATGAAAGATGCAGTCGTTGTGATCATCATAATCATGTACAATTGTGTGATGAATCTGGATCGAGCGAATTAAGTGTACTGAGCAGAAATTATGAAGATAATCACAATCATAGTAGATAGATGAGACAGATAGATGACTGTGTGTGTTTATGTTTGCGTGCATGTGTGTGTGTGTATGTGTGTGTGTGTGTGTGTGTGTTTATGTGTGTGTGTGTGAGTTTATGTTTGTATGTGTGTGTATGTGTATGTGTGTGTGTGTGTGTGTGTGTGTGTGTTTTTCTGTGTGTATGCATATATGTATGTGTGTGTTTGTGTGTGTGTATGTATATATGTGTGTAAAACTTAATGTTGGGTAATACACTTTTCTAATTTTCCCACAAAAATATCGGATACTGCAACACACACCTAATTATCCAATGTAAACTAGAAGTCAAAGCTAATCTGCAGTTTTCGTGATGATTATAAAAGAAATTTGAAACGCAGTCTATCACTACGAGCTCTTTTTGCATATGTTTGATACTTGGTACATAAAATATCATGTATTTTAAAACGTCGCCAAGAGTCAAGGAAATGGATGTTCTCTACCTTTTTCGTTTTCTTTCCTCTCCTCCTTCTTCTCTCTTCTTCTTCTTTTCCTATTCCTCCTTCTCCCTCTGTTTCGCTTTCTCTTTTTCTTTCTTATTCTCTTTCTTTTTCTCTTTTACTATCTTTCTCCTTCTCTTTCCCTTTCGTTCTCTTTCTCTTTCTCTTTCTCTCTCATTCTCTTTTTTCTCTTTCTCCTCCTCCTCCACCTCCCCTTACTCTTGGTGCTTTACAGATGTTGTTATCATCATCGACGTTCATTGCGCCAAATATAGAAAAAGTCTGAATGAATATATCTTCACAGTACAAGATATGCTTTTGGCCGTTTTCGTTTATATCTCCGTCAGAAAGAGAGAGGGGGGTGAGGGAGGGAGGGAAAGAGAGAGAGAAAGAGAGAGAGAGGGAGAGAGAGAGACAGACAAATAGAGACAGAGATAGGGAGAGAAAATGGGGGAAGAGAGAGAGGGGGAGGGAGGGAAAGAGAGAGAGAAAGAGAGAGAGAAAGATAGATATAGATATATAGATAGATAAATAGATAGATAGATAGATAGAGAGAGAGAGAGAGAGAGAGAGAGAGAGAGAGAGAGAGAGAGAGACAAAGACAGAGATAGGGAGAGAAAAGAGGGGAAGAGAGAGAGAGAGGGAGGGAGGAAGGGAAAGAGAGAGAGAAAGAGAGAGAGGGAGACAGACAGACAGACAGATAGATAGATAGATATATATATAGATAGATAGATAGAGAGAAAGACAGAGAGAGAGAGAGAGAGAGAGAGAGAGAGAGAGAGAGAGAGAGAGAGAGAGAGAGAGATATATATATATAGATAGAGAGAAAGACAGAGAGAGAGAGAGAGAGAGAGAGAGAGAGAGAGAGAGAGAAAGAGAGAGAGAGAGAGAGAGAGAGAGAGAGAGAACACCGTACTATATATGCCGGGAAATAGGTCTTGCATAGTCTTATATCTTACTAGCATGGAACCATGTTGTCTTAGAGAGACATAGAGAGAGAGAGAGAGAGAGAGAGAGAGAGAGAGAGAGAGAGAGAGAGAGAGAGAGAGAGAGAGAGAGAGAGAGAGAGAGATAGCGAAACTTCAGGAAATCCATATGTCAGCGTCAGACACGAAAGTGCTTCTCTTAGCCATTGTGCCTTAAAGAGAAAAAATACGTGCGTTGAAAAGAACAGCAACTTGTCCATGAATTGTGGGATTTTTTTTGGCCTGTGACCCCTCCCCCTCCCCCCCTGTAGACACAAAGGCTCCCATTGCCCTTCCTACGTTTCTTGGACACGGGTTTCTATAGGTTAAAGTGTGCTTTTCCTTAGTATTCCGCTCAGTTGATTGCTTCTTTACATTCATATTGAAGGCAGATACCCCGAACGCAGGAGGAAAATAGAATTTTAAAAATAGGTATAATAAGGGAGTGGATAGAGAATAAGCATAGAACCATAAATACTGCTTTTGGACGGTATAGGAAATTTGTGAGTGTAGATTTCTCTGTATATCATTTTTAAATTAGTGTTCTCGATGGAAACGGAAGCGTGTCTGTTAAAAATGAAAAGTTTAATGTTTTTTTTCCAAAAAGCAAAAATATGAAGCGGAAATCGTAATTTTGTAAACAAGATACAGGTGGGGGTTTTTTACTGTTAAATAAATTGCGTACTGCGTCGTTCATAAAACTAGTATTTTTTTTATCCTCCAACGCACGAATTCATTGTAGTGGAAATTATAAATATGATTTCATGAAATATTTATCAATCTCGCACAAGAAATTATTGAAGCATAATTACATAACAGCAACAGAAAACACTTTGTTATAAACTGATTTCTACTCCAATAACTACATCGTCAGCCCAAATATAAAAAAGAGGGATTTCTTAAAATATTCCGATTGGCTATCAAAGACGCGTCTGCAACTTGCTAATACTTTTTTCAACTTCTTTAACCTGGCAAGATTATGAAAATAAATGAATAAATAAATAAACAAAATTATAACTCATACTACTAATATTACAAATAATGATAAATAATGAAAAATAAGATAGATATAAAGTAATTACATGGTTGTAGAAAAACTGTGTATAGAACGTAATATTCATGACTATCATTTTCCATTTTCATTACTATTAGTAGTAGTAATATAGTAGTAGTAGAAGTAGTAGTATCAGTAATGACAATATTATTCTCATCATTAGTATTACCATTATTATTATCATTATTGATATCATTATTATCAATATTATCATTATTATGAGTATTAATATCAGTATTAGCATCAGTATCATAATAATTATCATTATCATAATTATTGCTATTATCATTATTATTATTATTATCATTATTATCATTATCATTATCATTATCATCATCATTATCATTATCATTCCTTTCCACTATTATTTTTTTATCATTATTATCATTATCATTATCATTATCATTATCGTTACCATCATCACTGCTACTAATAATGATAATAATTTACCTAATTACTTAACGCAATTAAAATGTCCGTTTTTGGCTGTAGGTGCTTCAATACTATAATTTTTCATCATGTTGAGGACATACAACCATCGAGAGATATTAATTCAGCAAATAATAACCTGTTTGTTAAGGCTGAAGAGTTAGAATGAATAAATAAATGAATAATCTGATATAACTGACCCGATATTTACCCGAAACGAATTTATATACTTTATTTTTCCAATAACTTTTTTTTTTCTTGAGTTAGTTAACCGATAAAGATCTTCAGCCTATGATTGCGGTAAAATAATCACTAGTCATAATCCACTCGCACTCTTATCCTACGAAATACATTAAGCAGGGAAATGAGAAACTTTATTAACCTCAACTCGTGTAACTTTGCCTTGAGAGACGGCACCGGATACAATTTCAACTTGACCAACTTGCCAGGGTCTCCAGAGTGCGGTAACGGCATCGTGGCGTAATTACGTTGTGCCTGGTAATAGCACGGAAGCCAAACTTTCCAGTGTTGATTGTGTTTTACGTACAGTACGATGCTCTTGCTTCAACACAGGGAAATGTGAATGCATTGTGCTGGTGATGAGTCGAATTACCTCTTTTTATTCTTATCGTCGTTATAATCATCATCATCATCTTCGCATTTACTACTTTTGCTGTCGTCTTTATTACTACTCGTCATCATATTCATCATATCCATCGCATTCATCATATTCATCATTTTTACCATACCATAATCTTGAAACTACTACTGCTTCAGTTGTAACTACTAATATAACTCCGTTCCTTCCAGAATGACCATTTCAAACGCCACCTTTTGTAACGCCCTAAACCATACAAGTTATTCTTCGTTAGTAACACAGGGAGGTAATACTAAGCTTAATGGTCCGAGTTCCTTTCAGAGACAGTAGAGTAGATTAGAAGGAGCGAGAAGGGACAGAAGATACTTTATCCAAGTTTCCATGCATTACATATATCGGAATATACCGATGACACCATTACTCAAACTTGGCCCCATATCCAAATGGAAGTAGGAAACATGTTCGTAGAGGAACATGCTTATTAAGCCGCGGGAAGATGCGGTAGGGTGGCCAGTTCCTTTCCACCGCGACTTTGACCTCCACCATGTTGATGTCAGCATGTCAATACTCACAGCTGACTCGACTGAGAGGGGCGAACGGGCGCGAACCCAGGACCTTCCGATTGCAAAGCCAGCGCTCTACCACTTTCTAAAGCCACCCTAATGCTGCTGCTGATATTAGTCGTAGTAATGATAACAATTATGATGATTATTATTTTTATCATATCATAATTATCATCATCAACATCATCACCATTACCATTATCATCCTTATTATCATTATTATTATTATCACCATCCTCATCATTATCATCGTCTCATCATCATTATTATCATCATCGTCATCATCATCATCATCATCATCATCATCATCATCATCATCATCATCATCATCATCATCATATCATTATCATTATCATTATCATTATCATTATCATTATCATTATCATTATCATTATCCATCATCATCATCATCATATCATCATCACCATCATCATCATCATCATCATCATCATCATCATCATCATCATCATCATCATCAATCATCATCATCATCATTATCATTATCATCATCATGAACAACGGCGGTCAAATGGACACTTGCATGAGCCGCTTGAATGTCCTACAGACTGATCATCCACTGCAGCCTTTCATCGACTTGCAATATAAATGCGACACAAAATTTTATGTAAATCAGATCGAGGAAATAGGTTTGTTATTTTGGCTATGGGAATTCTCTTTATTTTATTTTATTTTGTTATTATTATTATTACTAATAGTATTAGTATTAGTATTAGTATTAGTAAAATCAGCGCACGTGTTCGCATGCGCGCGCGGACGATGCGTATGTGCATGGATGCACCCACGCACTCGCGTGCGGCGATTGGTGTGTGCACTTGCACTGATTTGAATAATTTTAGGTAAATCGAACCTAGATACGATGAAGTTCCTTGGGCAAGGAACTTCACCTTGATTGCCTACCTAGCCACTGGGTGGGCAAGCCAGCCCAAAGCAGTGCTGGTCCCAAGCCCGGATAAATAGAGAGAATGATTACCTGAAAGGTAACACCGGCACTCTCCGTGGAAAGGAACTGGGGACCCTACCACGTACTCACTCCAAGAGCATCACAACATGAAAACTACAATTAAGTATCATGCTGTGACCACGGCGGCTCAAACATGAACCAACCGTTAAAAAAAAAAAAAGTATT
>NC_051421.1:10682142-10687142 GCF_015228065.2 Penaeus monodon | reverse complement strand
AGCCATTTATTTACACCAAAAGGATAGAAAAAGCAATATACAATTCTATCAATTTGTCATTTTCCGCGAATATCTGCGATTCTTCCTATATAAGACGTTTTCTATTTGATGATTATTTCTGCCTGCCGATTATAAACATCATATTGTTCTATATCTGTCTCCTAAGATAATTATGTTTCTAAGCCTCAATTGTAGTAAAAATTCACCTGAAAAATATATAAAGATAAGGAAAGATCATGTGACATAAATAAAAAGGAAAAAAAGAAGTTTAGAGGAGAACTGATAATTAAGAAAATAAAAAAATATAATAGTCAAAACTAAAGATCGGATATAAAAATAAGATTTGACTTAACTTTCATATCATTCATCAAGTTTTTTTTCTAGATGGAGACTTCAATAAAGCGAAATGAGATCATAGAAGCATCTCAGTGACAGTAATGATAACACACTGGACACCATAATAAACATCTTTATTAGAAAACATCAGCAAAAACAGAAACACACGAAAACTGTGGAAAATTCATTCCTAGCATTATTTAAAAAACAGTTTAATAAATTCTGACGGATGACATCGCGAAAAAAATAGAAAAAAACAAAAATAGGCTAGATGGAGAGCTAGAATTAGAGAAAGAGGATGATAGGACAAATTACGAAGGAGAGAATGGCGCATGTCAAGATCTAAACAGTGCATTTTCAACAGGGAGACCAGTGAAACCATTTTCTGAGGCTAGTGACAGATCTAAGAGGGGAAGAACTGAAGAGATACGCTCTAGTTATTCTGCTGAAGAACTAGCATTTGGAAGCCAGATGAACAACCGCAAAGACGGTAGGCTTGATGCCTCTGAATTCTGCCAAAATATTCTCGCAACAATCAATCGCCCATCCAAGATAAATGCCCAGATAAAGACGCCATCTGCACAGGCCCTTGCGATGATGGCAAACACCAACTTATCCAAACAGAAATCTCTCTCTCTCTCTCTCTCTCTCTCTCTCTCTCTCTCTATATATATATATATATATATATATATATATATATATATATATATACATATATATATGTGTGTATTTATATATATATATATATATATATATATATATATATATATATATATATATATATATTATATATATACATATATATATATGTGTATATATATATATATATATATATATATATATATATATATATAAAACTTCTAAAAGAGAAAGGAAAAAGCTTTCCTGATGATATACATGTAGATGTCTTCAAAACAACATGTCCACTATAGGCTCTCGTAGACCACACCACGATGAGGCTATTAGTACCATTGCAGCCTGCAACTGACACCATAGAAAATAGAGTGAATGAATGCATTTGCGTTATTATGGAAATGTGGATTTAATGGCAGTGGGTGCCATTCAGTTTACAATATCAGGTATGATGACAATGAATACCCTGACATAATGAAGAAAATATATTTTCAGTTTTTATATGTCCATCACGACTATTGCTTGCAGATTCCCATACACTATTGTGGAATAATCCAGCTCCTTCTTCCCCTTTTTACTGTCGACCCCTGAGAATGACTTTCAATAAAGAAACAGCAGCCTTAACAAGATCAGAATAGGAGACAGTCAAAACAGAAATAGAGAATATTACCTCTACACATTCATGCAGTCATGAAGTAAAATATAAAATAATTGTGATCATGGTTGGCGGGAACATATGTCACACCTTAACCAATACACCCTCTGCAGCTACTTACTACATGTGCAACCCACCAACAAATCCGTCATGTATGAATGACCTAAATGCCATGAGAGCCAAAGTAATTCACAGAGAGGCACTTTCATATGGCATATTTCCACTCCATCTCCTCGTCAACATCATGGAGTGTATTGCACATTGGTTATAGACTGAAAATAAAAACCTGGGCAGTGAAAGGAAAATGAAATAAAAGATCATGGCTGAAGAGAAAAAGAGGTACAGAGAGAGTTGAAACAGCAACTAGGCTTAAATGTCGATAGGCCAAGCCAAGGAGCTGGAAACACAAACTGTGGAAATACAGCAAGGCGGTTTTTTGAGGTAACTGATAGTGTACCTCAGTCTGCAGAAGTAAGAGATTTGATTTCACGCCTCGGGGTCCTCCTCACAGCTCTCAACTGCGGCTTTGACATTAACTCAGAAAAGTATAAGAGCTATGCTATGTCTACGGCAGAACTGTTCATTTCTGAGTATCCGTGGTACTACATGCCTCTCTCGGTACACAAAATACTGCATGGTTCTTGTTATTCAAGAACTCTGTGTGCCAGTAGGGCATTCATCAGAAGAAGGGATGGAAGAAAAACATAAAGAACTGAGAAATGTGCGAGAACATCATACTTGTAAAACATCAAGGATAAGAATAAATAAGGACCTAATGCATTGGTTACTAGTGACATCCGACCCAGTAGTGTCAAGCAGTCGCCCAATACAGCAAAATAAGAGAAAGCAATTCCATCCGGAAGTTGTGCAACTCCTGCGGGAACCAGATGTATGTGACAGAGATAGTGAAAGTGATTATGATGTATAATTGTAATACTCATTCTTAAGTTAATGTGATAATGTGTGACAGTATGCTGTTGAAAATGTCTGTCTTGTGCGAAACGCTTCAGATTTATTTTTACATTTTATGTTATCATTTGTATATAATTTTGAATACATTAACTGCTAATGAAAGAGCTATAATTACGTGTTATATATGATTTATTGCATAATTCATTATAGTGAATATTTAAGGGACAATAGATATTCAATTTATTTATATGAATATATGCATATTACAAACTGATCGTTCTGTGTTTTTCTTTTCCTCCATGGAATATTAGTATGCCTAAGAGAATCCTAAGTCACACTCTCGATAAAATATATGGTAGAAACAGAATGTATATATTCAAACAATGTGTGAAAGTCCCGTAGACTTCTGGCCGTGGATTCAATTAAAACGACCAGTGTGCGTCATGGATGGGTGGTGCCCCTGGGGGAGAGGGCGGGGGCTAGACCATGTGGGGCTAAACAGTGTCTAGGGAGTAAGTGCCCCCTCCCCCCCTTGCATCCTCCCAGTTGACCCCCCTGCTCGTATTCTCAGAAAAGTTTGAGACAATAATTATACTTTATATATAAATTTTCTTTGTTCTCTCTCCTTTTTCTTCTTTGCTATTTTTCTCCTTCGTCGCTTTCTTCTCTTTCTTTTCTCCCTCTCTTTCTTCCTTTTTTTCTTCTTTTTTCCTTACTCCTTTTTTCTATTCTTCCTTTTTTTCTACTCCTCCTTTTTTTCTCCTCCTCCTCCTCCTCCTCCTCCTCTTCCTCCTCCTCCTCCTCCTCCTCCTCCTCCTCCTCCTCCTCCTCCTCCCTAGTCGTTTTCACAGAGCTCAGAGATACCAGTTAGACTAGCTGTATATTTATTTATTTATGATTAAGTGTACTGTATTTGTCGTTATATAAAAGCCACAAAGTAAACAAGAAATAGCTAGCGACTATCTGTCAAAGCTGCTTGGAAATATATTCAGCCTGAGCATATAAACTAACAGGGGAGAAATTTTAGACAGAAATTATATAAAATAAAAGTATTTACATATTTTTCAACAAAGTATAACTGAAACCCAGACAGTGTGGGAGTTCACTGCCTGCTTGTATTTCATTAAAATAAATAAATAAATAAATAAAAAATCCATTGTTTTGCATAAACAAGTCCGTATCCTTTTCATAAACAAACTATATATTTCACTTACTCCTTGATATTTCGCGCTTGTCTGTATTTCATCGACGCAAGATCATCATCCTGTGGCGCGGACGACCTGGCTAAAGGCTGTAATGAGAGCATCTCCCGAAACGCTTGAGAAGTTGCATAGAGAAGACAGCCGAGAGGGAGAAGGGGGGGGGGTATTTCAAGGACTTATGGCTTTTGTTCTTAGTGGTCTGAGAGCTTGCTTTTTTTTCTTTCTTTCTTTTTCTTTGATTTTTTTCTCTTTTTTCTGTTGTTTTTTCTGTCCCTTTCTTATCCTTCACCTTCCACTCTCTCTCTCTCTTTCTCTCTTTCTCTCTCTCTTTCTATCTCTATCTCTCTCTCTCTTTCTTTCTCTCTCCTCATCTCCTCCTGTTATCTATCTCTCTCTCCCTCTTTCTCTCCCTCTCTTTCTCTTTCTTTCTTTGTCTCTATGATGCACACACACACACACACACACACACACACACACACACACACACACACACACACACACACACACACACACACACACACACACACACACACACACACACACACACGCACACGCACACACATACACACACACACACACACACACACACACATACACACACCACGCACACACACACACACACACACACACACACACACACACACACTCACTCACACTGTATATGTGTTTGTTAAGGATAAGAGAGAGCCAGCGAGAGACAGGAGAGAGAGCAAGATAGGAGAGAGAAGAGGAGAGAGAGAGAGCGCAGGGAGAGACGAGAGAGAGAGAGAGAGAGAGAGAGAGAGAGACAGAGAGAGAGAGAGAGAGAGAGAGAGAGAGAGAGAGAGAGAGAGAGAGAGAGAGAGAGAGAGAGAGAGAAAGTGAGACCGCCCGACCGCCCGACAGAGACGTATGACTGCGGACTCAATCGACAGCTATCAACAATGAAAGATGGGACTGATGTAAACATTCGCCACACTTCCGAATGCTCTGCAAGCGCTCTACGTCAAAGGCTTACGGAGAATCAGTCACGAAAATTACATGCCGTGAGCAAGACTAATATAGCCATTTACATGCATCGCGGGACGCTAATGGAGGCAGAGGTAGCTACACAGTTTTAAACCAAGGAAATTAGCATGAACATTAGACGCCGCTCTTGCTTTTCTTCCAGAAATGCAAAGTTGCAATATAATTCCATGCTGGTGAGCGCGTATATACAAATATGGCTTCTTCATTATAATATTTCAATCATTGTAATTCATTTACTGCCTCACCAAAGAGAT
>NC_051421.1:10665171-10672671 GCF_015228065.2 Penaeus monodon | reverse complement strand
AGTAGTATTAATCAGTCAAGCACAGTCAGTCCATCAGTACTATTAATCATCATCACAGTCAGTCATCAGTAATATAATCAGGTCATCACAGTCAGGTCATAGTAATATTATCAGTCATCAACGTCAGTCATCCTAGGTTAGCGCCATCATCACCGTTGGGACATAATGACTCATTATCACCTGTTACTATCACCTGCACTCTCATACTAGAGTCTTAATCGGCGATAACATTTCTTATATTTGTTCTTCATATGTTTCCTAATGTGTCCTTTTTCCTTTCGTTTGTACCACGGAATATTTTTTTTTCCCCATTTTCTGTCTGTCATCTTTGTTTCTTCTGCTTCTTCTTTTATGTCTCTGTGTTATTACCGGTTCTTTGAATCATCACGTTCTCTGTGACCTTATTCGGGTGAGCGATATTAAGACCTGGAGAGAGGGAGGGGGGGGGGGAAGGGGAGGTTAATGAAAGTCCAAAACATAATCTTTACTCGGTTCCTGCGATACGTATTAGCATCCTTGAGTGAGAGAGTGCCCTGGCAATGGCACTTCTCTTCTTTTTTTTATATATCTTAATCTCCTCCTCCCACTCCTTTCTCCTCCATTTCTCTTACTTGATTTTTTCATTGCAATTCTCTTCTTTCTTCTGCTGTTGATTCCCTCTCCTCCTCTTCTTCTTTTCCTCTGTTTTTCTCCTCCTCCCTCTCTTCCCCCCCACCCCTCCTCCGTTTTTTTTTTCTTTTCTTTTCTTCCTTTCTTCCTGTCCTCTCTGCCTCCATCTCTCTCTTCTTCTGTCTTTCTCTTCTCCTCTCTTATTTCTCTCTTCCAGGCCTTCCTTTTCCTCTCTCGCAAATCTTCTTCCTTCCCCGATTCTTCCCCTTTTTTATCTTCCTAATTGTTCCCTCGCCACTTTCCAGAATCTTTCTCTTTTAGTTCTTTTCTTCCCCCCGTCGTCTGCTTCTCCTCTTCTCCTCCTCCTCCCCCATTCTCCATCCTATTTTCTCTTCCTTTCCTCCTCATCTCCGTGGTTTTTTTTCCGTCTCCCGTTGCTATTCTTCCCTCCCCTCCCCCTCCCCTCCTTCCTCCGTCTTTCCCCTCTCCTCCTCTTCTCTTTCTCCTGCCCCATCTTCCTTCACCTCGTCTCCCTTTCTTTCTTTCTTTCCCTCTTAAATGCCCTCTTTCCTATCTTTCCTCCCCGTCTCCACTCCTTTCCTTTTCCCCATCTCCTCCTCTCCTCCGTCCTCGGCTCCTCCCTCTTCCGCCTCCCGTCTCTTTTTTTTTTTCTTTTTTTTTTTTTTTAGGGGGGGGCTTCGCGACTTCTCTCCTCTTCTCGTCTTTTTTTACTCTACGCTGTGCAATTAACATGATAAGATACAAATAAAATATTTCCACACATCCCGCACTCATCGTCGCCTCTCCCTCTCAAAAATCTTCCTCAATCAAAACTCAATCTTTCTCCTCTCTCATCTCTCAAGTCTCGTCGTTCTCTCGTCTCTTTCCTTTCTCTTTCCTCTCTTTCTCTCTCTCTCTCTCTTCTCTCCTCTGCTCGTCTCTCCTCTCTCTCTCTCTCTCTCTCTCTCTTTTCTCATTATTGTCTCTTTCTTTCTCCTCTCTCGCTCTCGCTCTCTCTCCTCGGGCGCTCTCTCGCTCTCGCTCATCCTCTCCGGTCTCTCTACTCTCTATCTCATCGCTCGGGGGGGGGTGTGGTGGTGTCTTCTCTCTCTCTCTCTCTGTCTCTCTCTGTCTCTCCTCTCTGTCCTCTGTCTTCTCGTCTCCCCGCTCTCTTATCGCTCGTTCTCGTTTCTCTCTCGTCTCTTCTCTCACTCTTCTCGTCGTCTCTCCTCTCGAAGGGTTCTTCCTCTCTCTCTCTCTCCTCTTATATAATATTTTTTTTTGTATATATAATATATATATATAATTATATATATATTTATATACAATAGATTATGTATATATAATATATTATACACACACACACACACACACGAACGAAACACACACACACACACACACCACAATATATATATATATATATAGGTATATTATATACTATATATTATATATATATATTAGATCTATATATTTATATATATATATAGATGATAGATAGATAGATAGATAGATAGATAGTAGATAGATTATACGCATATATATACTTGTGTGTGTGTGTGTGTGTGTGTGTGTGTGTGTGTAATACATGCTTTTACGCTACAAAGCACACACACATGCATCGAGATATTCCTGTCATCCTTGACAGTTTTACATGCTCCGAGGCGGCTGTGTGTCAGGGGAGCCCGGCCTCTTCCCTTAATTATCAATCAAAGCTATCTTCAATACTAGAATAACAAAAGCCAGTGGTGAATTGTTCAAATTTGCAAAAGAAAACTTCCCCTTAGAGCCATGAAATTATTGTGAAGAAAAGTACTAATGATGTTTAAGAATTGAAAGAACGCAATATATTCCCACGTGGTTTTAAAACTCATTATCGACGATAGAATGGTCAGTGACAAAATTCATGTTAAGTTGGAAAAAAAACCATCACGAGTGATATCTAATATAATAATATTAATAATAATAATAATAATAATAATAATAATCATAATAATAATAATAATAATAATAATATAATACTAATAGTACTAATATTGATAATGAAAAATAAAAAAAACGGATAAGATAGTCATAATGTTGCAGAGACAGGAGGATATTGTTGTCCGCTAGAAAAAGATATAATATAACGTTTGCCAGTTTCCTGATAAGATGCAGGCCGACTGAGAGACCGGTAATGGCTCAACATTTCATTTTTTAATTTTTGTGTGGAATCACTCTTCTTCTATTGAGCTGAATAATGTACTGATATGTGATATAATTATAATTTAACTGAGAACAAACAATTATAAATCACTAATAAGTTTTACCAGTCCTGACATTCAAGTACAAAATAAAAACGATACAGTTTTAACTACAATAATACAAATATGATTATCAATAGTGATAGGCATGATAATGGACACATAATTAAAATTATAATAATTATAATGAAGATAATAATAATATAATAACAATAATAATATTGAGAATCATAACATTAATAACAATAATGATAATGATAATACATGATAATGATACCAATAAAGATAATAATGAATGATGATGATGATGATGATAATAATAATAATTAATAATATAATAATAATGATAATAATAATAATATATAATAATAATGATAATATAATATAATAATAATAGTAAAAAAGGCTATAATACTTTTATAGTAATAGCAAAAATAATATACAAAACAAAAGTAATAGTGATTTTAATTCCAAACAACAACCGATTAATAATGATAACAATTAAATAATGATAATAATATTAATAATAAGATACTTATAAGATAATGATAGTAACAATAATATGATAGTAATAATCGTAATGATGTGATGCTGATAATGATGATAGAAGATGATAATAATCATGATAATAAGAATAATCTAATAATAATGAATAATCAATAATCTACTAATCCTACCAATGAATAACTAATAATAACAATAATACTGATAATAATCATAATAAGAATAATAAATAATAATAGGGCGTAATAATAATAATAATAATAATAACATAATGATAACTAAGATTTAGTAATCACATTGATAATAATCGTCATGACGCTAGTGCTTAACGATAATGAACCATAATGTACTCGGATGATAATGATAACGATAATACAATAATGATAATGCTAAAAATAATAGTAACATAATAATAATGATAATAATATAATAATCATATAATAATACTAATAATAATAACAATACTAATAATAAGAACGATATAGAGTAATGATACACCCAATGATAATAATGTCATAATGATAAATAAGAAATTTTAACAATAATATTTTAACAATAATTATTATAATCATGATGTAAGGATAATGATGTTAATGGTAATAATAATAATGAAAATAATAATAATACTAATCACTAATAATACTACTAAGAATATCATCAATAATAATAATAATAATAATAAATAATAATAATAATGACGATAATAATGCGATTAACAACAACAAAATTGCGATAATTAATATAATAACAATATATTATTCTTATTAGTATAATGTAATATTTTATTATTATTTCTTATTTTATACTTATTATTATTATTATTACTATTACTATTTTATTATCATTATTATTTTATCATTATTATTATCATTATCATTATTAGTATTATTATTATTGTTATTATTATTATTAATGATTTAATTATTAATTATTATCATCATAATTATGATATTGGTTTTTATTACTATAATAGTAAAAGCAGTAATATGATAATCATCATTACAGCTTATTATTATTATGATCGTTATTATCACCATTACTGTTACAATCATTTTCTATTATTACTTTCCATTATTATTATCATCGCCATCATCATTATTATTATTAGCATTATTATTTATTATTATTATTATTATTATTATTATCATTATTGTTGTTGTTGTTGTTGTTGTTGTTGTTTTATTATTATTATTATTATTATTATTATCATTATTATTATTATTATTATAATCATTGTCGTCATTAGTATTGTTATCATTGATACTATTGTTATTATCATTGTTATTATTATTACTTTATTATCATAGTAATTATATTGGCAATAATAATGATAATAATGACAATGAAATGAATAATAATAAATTATATAATAATAAATAATAGATGATCATAATAAATTAAATATTAATAATAATAATAATAATATAATACAATAGTGAGCATATAATAGGCAATCATAATAAATATAATAATAATACTAATAATAAATACTAACTAATTAATAATAATATAATATAATAAAATAGACATAATAATACCACCCACAATCCAAACGCCCACAAATGGATTTACTAATAATAATAGAATAATAATGCTAAATAGCAAAACTAAAATTAACACTAATAGTGACTAATAATAATGAACTACTAGTCCTAAACACCCAATTATGATAATAATCGTAAATAATGATAATAATCGTAAATATAATGACAATGATAATAATCATAATAATACTCATAATAATAATAATATAATAATCATAATAATAATGATAATAAAATAATGATATGCTAATGATAATACTGATATGATATGATAATAATTAATAATGATAATCATCATCATCATCATCATCATCATAATAATGATCATAATGAATAATGATTAATAAGAATGTAATGGTATATAATGTAAAAACGTATTTTATCATTATTATTATTTTATATTTATTATTATTATTATTAGTATTATTATTATTATTATTGTATTGCTGGTGTTGTTTTTTTGTTGTATTATTATTATTAAGAAATATAACCTAATAATGATAACATAATAGTAATACATCATGATCCTCCTAATGATAAATCATAATATAATAATATAATATATAATAATAATAATAATGCTACTAATAATAATAACCACAATAATCCTCATAAGATACTATAATGCTATAATAATAATAATAATAATAATAATAATAATGATCATAATGATAATCATAATAATAATGATAATACTAATAATACAATCATAATGCTAATACTGATTTATAATAACAATGATGATAACCATAATCATACATCAACTGATATCCTACTGATCACAATCATACTCATCATTATTTCTTATTATTATTATTTTCTTATTATTATTATTATTAGTCTTATAAGCCTAGCATAGGCCTGACTCGAATCAAGAGACTGAATAGGAGCATAATGTGTCAAAGTAATAATATAATACTGATAATCATACATCAACTACTCATACTCTCATAATACTCCTAATACTGATCTAATGATAATATATTAATAGTAATAATAATATAATAATGATAATAATACATATACTCCTCATCATAATACTACTACATATAATCATAATAATAGTATAACACTGCTACTTTATCACTCTCATCTCACATATCGCATACGAATAATATAATGTTTTTTGTTTTGGTTTGATAATATTAATGATATTCATAATAATAATATAATTGATACTAATAATACTAATAATAATAATACTACTCCTTAATAATAATAATTATAATCACGATAATAATAATCCTACTGCATAGTACCACTACTAATAATAATATAATAATCCAATAATATAATAATTACCTATGGTAATCAATAACATCAATACCTAATCATAATAATAATCATAATATATAATAATAATCATAATAATAATACTACAAAATAATATCATAGACTAATAATAATAATAATAATAATAATATAAAAATAATGATTACTATGGATGAAGAGGAAGGAAGCGGGCAGGAGAGAGAAGAAGATACAACCGAAATAAAGAAATAAAAGAAGTGAAGATAAAGGCGAAAAATACATGGGTTTCGTGTTAGTTGCAGTATTCAATGAATCGCTTTACGAAACGTAACTTAATTCGGACCGTTTTCGCTGAATACGAATTGACTTTATTTCAAAACGATTGATTGGTCTTTTGTGTTACGCTGTTCAAACTTTGTGTCAACTCTTGGCGCACAAAGAACAACATATTGAGAGGAATTTTATTTTTAGTTTCGTTATTACGAATGCAACAGCAGCAGCAACGTGATGAAAATAAAGACGAATGATAAAGACTGTTTTTTTTTAATAATGATAGCAAACCGGATGACATCTTAGTATTGAATAATGATTGTAATGAAAAAATAATTAATACCTGCTATCGTTAATAGAGCATTATCTAATTATTGTTATTTGTTGTACCTTATCATTAATGTTTTATCATTATCCATGGGTTATCATTATAGATGGTAATTATCATTGTGTCAGTTTTATTATTATTAACTTTTAATTATAGATTGCTATTATCATTATTATGTTTCTTATCAGTATCTTGTTATCTTTGTTATAGTTATATTTTTGCAATTATTGTTATAATTAGTATTACTAATAATAGTATTAGCATTCTTATAGTTATTACTAGTATCATTATTATTATTGTCATTATTAGTATCAATGTTATTGTTATTTCTATGATCATCATAACCATAATTAGTAGTAATATTAAGTAGTATATTAGCATTATACCTAACTACTGCTACTACCTACTACAACTCCTACTATTATTATTATATTGCTATTATTATTATTATTATTATTATCAGTAATTATTGTTGTTGTTGTGTTATTGCTATCATTATTATTATTATTATTAATCATTATTATTATTATTATATTATTATCATTTTATTATTATTACTATTATTACTATTACATCATCTTCTCAATTTTATTTTTTCAGTAGTGTAATTATTGTTAATTTATACATATTATATACTCTTTTAATTCTATTATTAGTCACTATCTTTTCTATCATTAGTTTTATCCATTATTTTTTTATCATCATTTTTCATTATCATTACTATTTATCATCATTATATCATTCTTGTTACAAC
>NC_051421.1:10637671-10655171 GCF_015228065.2 Penaeus monodon | reverse complement strand
ATATGTATATTATTATATAATATTATTAAATTTTATAATATAATATTTAATAATATATATAATATTTTGTATTAATATCTATATAATTTATTATATAAATAAAATAATATATAATAAAATAATATATTATATTATATATATTTTATATATGTTGTAATATGAAAATTAATATAATAAAATTTAAGATTTATATTTTTATTTATTTTTTTATTATCTATCTATTTATTAAATAATTATATATATTTTAATTATATATGAATTTTGTGTGTGTGTATTTTTATATATATATAATAAAAAAATATATAATATAAATATAATATATTATGTAATATAATATACTATATTATATTATTTATTTTTTATATAAAAATATATTATTTTAAAATTTTATATATATATAATATTATAATTTGTATATTATATATAAAAATATTATTTTATATATATATAATTATTTATCTATTTATTATTTTTTATTTATTTATTTTTTATAATATAGTTGTATATATATGTGAAATTTATAATTATTATATATATATATTATATATATTATTTTTAATATGTGTTGTGTGTGTGTGTGTGTGTGTTTTGTGTGTATTATGTTATACATGTGCATTTAATTGTGGTGTGTGTGGGTGTGTTGTGGTGTGGTGTGTGTGTGTGTGCGTGTGGTGTTTTGGTTTTTGGTGTAACATTTATTGAAGTTATATATATTTTTTTGTTAAGCAGAAATATTCAAAAAAAAAAGTAAAACTTTTTTTTAAATGTCAAAAAAATAAATGAAATATAGCAGAAAGGTCATAAAAAATAAGGGGATGTGTGTGAAAATAAGGAAAATAATAAAAAATAAATGAATAAATGAAAACCCGCAGAGATAAACAGAAAAAGGGGAAAAAGAAGCAATAAAGAAAAATTGGGAGGCCCCGTAACCCGGGAACGGGGACTTCAGCATTCATTTCGAACTCAGAGGGATCAGGTTCAAAGTTCAATGCTCGAGGTTCATCTGGCGGAATCTCATCTTGGATTTAAAGGGATCCTTTTAGGGGACGAATCGAGTAACGAAATGCTGGTTTCTTTCAAATTTGTTTCAAAGAGATTTCTCTGCCACCCTTTTAAACCCCCCCCCTCCTTTCCCCTCTCTCTCTCTCTTTCCTCTCTATTTATCTATATTTTCCCCCCCCCCCCTTTTTTCTTTTTTTCTCTCCCCTCTTCTCCCCTTTCTCTCTCTTCCTCTCTCTCTTCCCCTCCTCTCTCTCTCCCCTCTCTCTTCTCTTTCCCCCTCTTCCCTCCCTTTCCCTTTTGCTCCTCTTTTCCTTTTTTTTTCCTCTCTCTCCTCTACTCCTCCTCTGCTTCCCCTTCCCTTCCCCCTTCCCTCTCCCGCCCCCTCCTCCCCCCCTCCCCCTTTTTTTCCGCCCCCCGCTTCCCCAAAGTTTTTAATTTTTTTTACAAATAAAAGGATTTTTTAGCATGTCTTGGGAGTTTGCCCTTTAAGGGAAAGTGTCCTGATTTTCCTTTTTGATGAGGAAGACAGGAAAGGGGCGAAAACGTACGTCAGATTTACATACACACATTAATTTTCCCACCATTTCGTGATAAATTTTTTATCCTATGTTTTGGGAAAAATTTATTTTGATTATTTTATCCCGATCTGCTTCCCATATCAAATTTTTTTTTGAAAGTTAACCCCCCATTTAATTTTCGGTTATTAATTTCGTTTTTTTCTCTCTCATCTCTATCGTCTGTCATCTATCTATCTTTTATATCTTATACATCCTCAATCTTTCCTCTCCTTTCCTTCCTCCCTTCCTTCTTCCCCTCTCTCCCCCCCTCCTTTCTCTCACCCCTCCTTCCCCCCACTATCTCTTCCCCTGTTTTCTCTCCTACCCTCTCCCTTCCCCCATATCTCTCTCCCTCCTTCTTTCCCCCCTTTCTTTTTTTCATTCTTTTTCCCCCTTTTTTCCCACCCTTTTCCCTTCCCCCCATCTCTCTCTCTCTCCCTTTTCTCCATCTCTCCCCCTTTCCCCATCTCTCTCTCTCTCTTTTCTCCCATTCCACTTCCCTCCCTCCCTTTCTCACCTCCTCTCCCACCCTCATTTCCCTCTCTCTTTCTCTCACCTTTTCCCCCCTCTCTTTCCCCTCTCTTTTTTTCTCTCCCCCCCTTCCCCCCACCCTCTCTTACCCTCTTTTCTCTTCTCACTCCCTTCTCCCCCACTCCCCCCTTCCCCTCCATTCTCTGCCTCTCTCTCTCCCACTCTCCCCTTCCCTCCCTCCTTTCTCTCACCACTTCCCCCCCCCCCTCCTTCCCTCCATCTCTCTTTCTCTCCTTCTTCCCCCACCCTCTCCTCCCCCCATCTCTCTTTCTCTCCCTTTTTTTCTCCCCCCTCCCCTTCCCTCCACTCTTTTCTCTCCATCTTCTTCCCCAAAACCTTCCTTCCCTCCATCTCTTTTTCTCTCCCCTCCTTCTCTCACTCCCTTCTCTCCCCTCCCCCAAAGGGGGACTCCTGGGGCAAACTTCCGATTTCCTCTTGGGAAACCCTTCGCCGCCCCGGAGTACGAGGAAGCCTAAACTGGGGAAAATTTCCCCTAAAAAGCCCGGGAAATCTGGGCCCAACCTTTGTTGGGAAAACTACACGGGGCTTATGTAATTTTTACGAGTAGTCGGGGTTTCAGGCTACTTTTTTCTTTTGGGTTTTATCGGTTGTTTTTGTTGTTTGTTTGTTTTTTTGATAATTATGATGATATCTTTTTACGAGGTAATAGAAAAACGTGTGTAATAATTTTTTAAATAATAATAACAAAAAATATTATAATAATATAAAAAGGTACAATTTTTTGAGAACCGGGAAACGGGTTTTTCGGGGTTTGGGTTCGTGTGAGTTTCATGTATGTTGAATGCATTTAGGGATATTTAATTGTATTCTAAACATGCGCGCAAAAACACTCTACATAAAAAAAAGAAAAAGCAAGAAGACAAAAGATGTGTGTTTGTGTGGGGAGAGAGGAGAAGAGAGAGAGAGAGAGTTAATCGGTGTTTTTATTTCACTGATTTAACAAACCCTTTTCCCTTCCAACTGATTTTTTTGTGTCCGATCTATATCCCCCGATATGCCGTAGCCCTAATACAGAAATAAAAAAAGTACTAAACTTAAATGGAGAACGATAATATGAATTTCAGGAGAAAGTCACAAAAACCCATATGTCATTTCATTTTAAATCATATAATTTTGACTTTGGGAAGAGAGGTCTTGTTACTGCTTCGCATCAGGAGCAAATAGGAAAAAAATTTATTTAATTGAAAGATATTAAGGATCTAAAATTTTTTTCCTTTATATGGATTTTGGAAAATTCGTAGATGTCAAAGTATTGTTCGGGAAAAATGAATTTCAAACTAAATCGAAGGGGTTTTTTAAAACAATTGTCGGCCTCGTTATGCGTATACAAAAGGGGTAAACTCTAGGGTAGACCAACCCACTTTTGAAAACCAACAAGGATTTTGATCTTGAAAATGTGTATGCACTCGACGGAGTTAAAAGGGCCCCTAAGAGCAAAAGGGATGGGAAACCATTAAACCCATCCCGCATTTATGGAAAGGAGAGCAACCACCTCCAAGTCTCCCACTTCTTCGGAAAAACATGCCGCCGCCACGTCGGCCGTGGGGGGCCCCCCCTGTGATGCTATAATGCATGGGAAGGGCCATGTAGCAAAGTATTGAAAGGGGAAAAGCAGCTGTGCAGCATGTGGCACCAAAAACTGCCAAGGAGTGCCCTCCGTGCGCAAAAGGGAGAGTACGCAGATACACCATCTTTGTCCCATCATGCTTCGGGTGGGGGATGACAGGTGTGCTCCCGGCACGGGGGGGCAGGGCCCTCCCTGCCCTGCCCCCCCCTCCCCCCCGTGGTACCACCCGCCGCGAGTGACCAGCGGGGCCCCCCCAACCCAACCCCGCCGCGTGCCGGGGGAAGCGGGTCCCTGTGGACTACCAGTCCAGAGATTCCCGGGGCTCCCAGCGAGTGGGGTAAAAGGGGCCACCAAAACAAACGCAAAAGGTTCGCAGGGGGGAAAAGGGTGGAAAAGATGATGCTATCCTCACAGGGGGTACCCGGGGCCGCAAAGCTGACAACTTCGAACTGAAGAAACCCCCCACTCCCCCCCCAGGCACACCGAGGCAACCGTCCCCCCACCCCAGGCAGGACACCCGAGGACTGGCGGGGAATCCCCCGCAAACCATGGACAAAGTGACGTCACGCCGCTGACCAAGGCGAGAAAAATGTGTTTGAACTTCAAAGAAAGAAAGCTCTAAACCCCAAAAAAATAATTTTAATTATGAAATAAGTCGCTGAAGCGGAAATAAAAAAAAAAAAGTAGTCTTTTGATACTAGGTCCCATTAGTGATAAAAAACGACGAGGAGAATCGCTGTCAGACCCCCAGTGTTGATAACCAAGTGGGGTGTCACGCTGCAACCCAAACAAAATCGGGATCCCTGTGACGTCGAGTCCAGGACCAACCAGCCCCTCAGGAGATCTGAACAAAAACGGAAGGGACTGTGTGAGAAGGGGAAAAAAGCTAAGACCAAATTTTAAAAAATTTTTAAAAGAAAATTTCAGTCCAGATCCCATCTGAAATAAAATCCTAATCAAAAAAGTTATATGTTTCTTATTTTAATCTATAATTCGTAATATTGGGGATATAATACATAAATACAGGTTGCCTAAAAAAACAATATTCCCTTGGAAAAAAAGCACAAAAAATTCAATCAGGAATATCGTACTTTAACCCAGGCTAAATGATCTAGTTTTTTACACCCAAAAATTAAATATTGATGTTAATGGTGCAAGAACCTTTTGCTCCCGCGCTAAGATGAAAATAGCACCTGATTTAAAGGTATATTCAATGTAAATACTGCCATGACTGGTTGTTGACAATGTGAGGGTAACCTGCCACATAATTAGTTAAAAAATCCGAGAACACTGATGTTCAATTTTATCTTAAAAATCCAGACTCCCTTTGGGTTTTTTTTCATGTAAAGTATAGCCGATACTCAAAATTTCGGGTATTCTCCCCCCAAATTTTTCCCAAAACCAAAGGCACGTTATGCTGGCGACTTCAGAAAGGCATCCACATTTTGGAGAAAACCGCGAAATAGTAAGGGGAAGAATTCAAGCATTTATAATAATAATCACGACAGTATATGACAAAGCAGAGCCATTTGGGGTGGGGGTTGACTACGTTTTGGAAAAAATTTAGTTCAGGAAATTCTTATCACGGGAAAGAGAGTTATTTTAGTGACCACTTTGAATCCGAACAGACTATCTGTAGAAGGATAGCCCCTAATCACCTAGGCTAAAAATAATTATCCCCCCGGGGCCTGGAGCATACTTAAAGGGCACGGGTCTTGACGGTATAACACCTAAAAATAAAAAAACTGTTAAAAAATTTTTCTCGGGTTTTAATCAAAGTTGTCACGATACTATAAACTGGGTTGTCCGAAACTCTCAAAAAAGGGGCCCCCGGCCTCCTAGCACCGGGTGGATAAATGCCCCTTTTTTTGGCCCAAAGGGAACAAAAACGGGTCCGGGAGTTTCTAATTGTTAAAAATAGTAAACGACAAAAATTTCTGCTTTTTTAAACCCCACAAGAATTCGGGAAATTTAAAAAACTCAGTTTCGTAGTAAACAGGGAAAAATTTCTGAAAGGGTATCAATAGTCAAACCTCTGTGGTGAAGGGAAAAAATTAAATAGGCGACGGGTAAAATCCACAACCCGCATTTCCACATCCAAAAAGAGCAGGCTAATAGCGCTAAGCGTGGGCCGGAATTTCCAGCAAAGCTCACCCCCAAAAGGGGAAAAAAAGTCAACTAGACAATAAAAAAATAGATCGGAAACTTTAATAAGCATACCGTGCTGCTATTGACCCCCGATTTTCCCGAAAAAACCCGAGTGGGAAAAAGTAATCCCCTTCTAAAAGGGTAAGGAAACGCCCTGGCGAAGATGGCATTATTTTACAGCGCCTTCGTCACATTCTCAGGTCCCGGGGAAACCCCTTTTGCCCCTGTATGATCAGCCTATCAAAAGGAAACACCCCAAAGCTCCTGGACTAAAGTTTAATCACCCCATCCCAAAAACCCTAATCTGAAAAATACGGGCCTTTTCCCTTTGACCCCTGTCTGTGAAAAGTACTTGAGAGATAATCTGAACGGCTTATGTTCGCAAAAATGCTAATTATCCCCCAGACTTAGGTTTTCTCCCGGGGCTAGCGTCAGAAATGTTTTGAAAATATTTAACAAACAAAAAACCCGGGCATGAAAACCGTTTTCTTGATCTAAATCTGCCTTTGATATTAAAACAAGAATAATTTTTGAGAAAACTAGCACTTTTGGTTTCGGGAAAAACTGTTAACATGGTTCACATTATCTACGAACGGTCGCTCGGTACCTACAGGGGCTTAAATACCAAAACAAAAGTATTTGAACTCGGCACCCTAGGAGGTTACTTAGCCCCATTATTTAACATCTTAATGAAATTACAGGCGATATACCCTTGAGGAAACGACTCCTTTTTTGCTATGCCGATGATATTTGCTTTAATCCTCATCCGAGAAAAAATGCAAGAGATTTAGATAACTTCACAAGGGCTATGATGTGGCTTGATAATCTCGACTAAAAAAACCCAAGGCTCAAACCCCAAAACAATCCCTCGCCAGGTTTTCATAAAAGTGACATGAGCTAGACTTGTCATCAATACAAATACCTTGGGGTGATTGTAAATGATGCAGTTCATCAAACTAAAGAAAAGGGCTGTGGGAGCGGCGAAGCCATTTTAAGCACTTGGGGGCAAAGACCATGGTATCAATGTCAAATTGCAAGACTCTTTATTTGCCCATACAAAAGGCTAAAGATTATCAGCTTGCACCAGGGGTTATAAGGAATCAGAGTGTATTTAAAAATAACAAAATGAACATGAGGTCTTTTTGGTCCCCCTAGAAAAACAGAATTTGAATAGAAAACCAAAATAAATTACCCTCTGTTTACAAAAGAATATTAAATTAAATCCCAAAATTTGGTGTCAAATAAATTTAGAGAACCCCTCCATTGTACAGAGTTCCAAACAAAAAAAACACAGAATAGGGAGCTCCCTTTTGCATGAAAACCCCGTTTTCACTCAAACCGGGGTACAAGTAAAATTAAAACATTAGTCATAAACATACCCAAAACAAAGCCCTACTGGACTTCTATCCCCCCGGGGAAAATTCGGACCTAAGTATTTTATCGAGCCCCCAAAAAAGACATGTCCCCCCTGCTATATTAACAGTATGCACTTGAAATTTTTAAAATAGCATCTTGAAACTCTATCCAATGCATATGAATCTCACGAGGGTCCTTGCAGTCGGGGAGTGAGCGGGGATGTGCTTTTGTTGCTAAAAAAAATATCTTGAAGCACCAGTTTGTGGGGGTTCAGACGGCTAGCACTACCCCCAAACGATTTGGCGGAAATATCGGGCCACCAAATTTCTATTGAATCAGGCTGGGGGGAATATTCTGTGATTCACAGAGTGCTCTCCAGGCCTGAACCTCTAGAAAAAGGTCATTTTAAATATCGCAATGACATCAGGATAAACTGATCGTGCAAAGAAGGGGCCCCTGAATATTTTTTGTGGGTTCCATCGCTGTTGAACCCCCCCAGGCATGATCATGCTGACCCCCGGCAAAGTCACAGTGACAAGCAAATTTGGGGATATAACTTGGGTACCTTTTTCCAGGTTTTTTAAAAATATTAAAGTTTCCCTTTAAAGAGGACTTGACGAGTTAATTAATTCTCAAGCCCTAAAAAGCTGTAGCATAAAGCATTATGCCCGTTTGGCAAGATTCATTCCCCTAGGGTTTTAAAAAACAAGAAAAAGACAGTGTGAATTGAAACCGCAAGAATCGGGTTTGGGATATAGATTGTATTGGCAGCTCGACGGGTTTGAAATGTCGAAGAACAAAGTGAAAAACTGGTAATAAAAATAAAAGCGAACGTTTGTACATTATATCTCAGAGTGCCAGTGTTAAAACCTTTCAGGCACCTAGTTTGAGGTTGGAGAACTATTAACTATTTCATACCCTTGATGTTTAAAAGATATACTTATTTTATACCCAAAATTTTGGAATGTAGCACACATACGCATATCAAATGTGCAATGCCTTTCCCCCCCCAAGCTTACGCCGCGTGGAGATGATGAAAAACACTGAAATTTCCCTTTTTCTGTAATTGATTAGTCTTATCATAAAATTTTAAGCCTAAAATTTGAAATGTTTACCATTATATTTTAACCATGCATCAAAAAGACCACAGCTTTCCCCGCCTTGCAGTTAGCCGGGTGGTAAAAAAAGGACTAAACTAAAATAACCATGAAATAAAGTAATTTCATTGACTATTAGAATTTTACCAAAACTCACACACAACCACACCAAAACACACAACACACACACACACACAAACACACACACAACCAAAAACGCACGCACGAACAAACACTGTGTGTGTGTGTGTGTGTGTTGCAAAGCACAAAAACTGTTTATATATATATATATATTATATATATATATATATATATATATTTTATATATATATATATTATATATATATTGTTATAAAGTATTATTAATTATTATTATATATATATTTTATAACATATAATATATATAATATAATTATTATATATATTATATATATTATATATATATATATATATATATAACCAGGGTTTGTGTTGTGCCCCACACCACACACAACACATGTGTGTGTTTCGTGCTGCGTGTGTGTGTGTGTGTGTGTGTGGTGTGTGTGTGTGTGTGTGTGTGGGGTGGTTGTGTGTGTGAGTGTGTTTAAATGTCTATATAGCAATGAAATTACTTTATTCCCATGGTTTGTTTTGTTTAGTCCTTTATTTTTCCCCCTGGCTAAAATGCACAGCGTGGGGGAAACGTGGTAATTTTTATGCATTTATAACATATAAGGGGAAAATTTCAATTTTTGGGTATAACATTATTTTGATAATACATATCATTTCGAAAGGAAAAAATTTCATTGTTTTTTTACTATCTCCACGCCGGCGACAGCTTGGGGGTGGGAAAAGGCATTTCTACTTTGATTCTCATGTGATGCTACATTCCCCAAATTTTGGGAAAAATATAAATATTCTTCTAAGACATCGGGGTATGAATAGTTAATTTCTCCATACCCCAACTAGGGGCAAAGGTTTTAACACATGGCACTCTGAGATAAATGTACAAGCGTTCGCTTTATTCTTCTTACACGTTTACACTTAGTTTCTTCGACTTTCAAACTGTATGAGCTGCCCAAAACAACTTTTTCCAACCTGATTCTTGCGGGTTTCAAAATCACACTGTCTTGTTTTGTTTTTATAAACCCTAGGGGAATGAATTTTCCAAACCGGGCAAATGCTTTATGCTACAGCTTTCAGGGCTTTTAGAAAAATTAACTCAGTCAAATCCTCTTTTAAAGGGCTTTAATATTTTATAAAATCCTGGAAAAAGGTACCCCAAAATCTATATCCACACTTTGCTTTCACATCTGCTTTGCCAGGCGATCAGCTGATCATCCCCGGGGATTCCACTGCGATGGAATCCCACAAAAAAGTATATCATGGGCCCCGTTCTTTTCCGAACACGTTTTTTTCTGATGTCATTTTCGATATTAAATGCACCTTTTTAGAGTGTTCAGACCCGGAGCCTCTGTAAACACAGAAAATTTCCCCACCTTGATTCATAGAAATTCGGTGGCCATGAGTATTCCGCCCCAAACCCTTTTTCGTAGTGCAGCCCGTCATGAAACCCCCTACATCCTGGGGCTTCAGATATTGTTTTTTTATCAAAAAAAGCACATCCTGCCTACTCCAGACTGCAAGACCCGTCAGTGTAGCATTCATATGCATTGGGTGGTTTCAAAAGTATTTATAATTGCAAGGGGTACTGTTAATAAGCAGGGGGGGCACTGTCTTTTTGGGGGCAGTCTATAAAATATACTTAGGTCCGACATTTTTACGGGGTTAGAACGTCCATGTAGGGGCTTGTTAGGGATGTTCACGAGCTAATTGTTTTACATGTTACTTGTATCCGGATTGAGTAAAAATCGGGGTGTCTGCAAAAGGGAGCTCCTCTTTTTGTTTTTATTGTCTTTGGAACTCTGACAATGAGGGTTCTCTAAATTATTTGACACAAAATTGGGATTTATATTTAAAATTTTTCGTAACGAGGGTAGTTTTTTCGGTTTCAATTTTACATTCTGTTTTCTAGGGGACCAAGAATATCCTCATGCTTCATTTTGTATATGTTCAAACTAGTACTCTATTTTTTATAACACTAGGTGCAAAGCAATTTTCATGACTGACCGTAGAGACAATAAAAGAGTCTTGCAAAAATTTACATTGATACCATGGTCTTTGCCAAAAAGTGTTTAAGTGGGTTCAGCCCCTCCCACACCTTTCTTCAGGTTTTTTGATGAACTCTGATCATTGCAAACACCCCAAGGGTTTTTTTTTTGAGACAGAGATCTAGCTCAAGTCATTATATGAAACCTTTGGAGGGGTTGTCTTTGGGTTAAGACCTTTTTTTTTCAGTCAGATTATCAACCCCATCAAAAGCCCCTTTCTGAGGTATATCTGAATCTCTTGCATTCTTTCCTCGGGTGAGGTTTTAAACAAAAATCATCGGCATCAAATAAGGAGTCGTTTCCCCAGTGGTATATCGCCTAGTAAACTATGCTTAAGATGTTAAAAACTGGGCTAAGACACTCCTGAGGTGTCCGAGTTCAAATACTTTTTGAAGTACCTTAATGCCCCCGTAGAGTACCTGACCACCCTTCGATAATAAAATTGAAAACCCTTTTTAACAGTTTCCCCGAATACAAAGTAGCTAGTTGCTCAAAAATTATTTCTTGTTTTCAATCAAAAGGGAGATTTAAGATCAAAAAAAACGGGTTTTCATGCCTGGGTTTTTTTTGTTAAGTATCGCAAAACAGTTGACTGCTACGCCCTGGGAAAATCCCTCGCTGGGGGGTAACTTAGCATTTATGCGATACCTAAGCCTGTTCATATTATCCTCTCAAGTACTTTGACAGACAGGAGGGGAAGGAATGGGCCCGTATTTGTCAGTATTAGGTTTAGGATGGGGAAAGATTAAGCTTTTAGCCAGGGGCTTGGGGGTATTCCCTTTTGATAGGGTGAGTCTATACAGGGGCAAAGTGGGTTGCCTGGGACCTGGCAAGTGACAAGGGCGCTGTAAGAATGCCATCTTCGCCAGGGCGGTTCCCTTTCCTTTTTAGAAGGGCTTACTTATTCCCCCTCGGTTTTTGGCAAAGTCGGAGGGGGCAATAGAGCAAGGCTACTGTATATTAAGTTCCCATCATTTTTTACTTGTCTAGTTGATTTTATCCCTTTGGGAGTGGCTTGCTGAGAATTCCGCCCCTGCTTAGCAGCATTTAGCCCGCTCTTGTGGACTGTGGAAATTCGGGGGTTTTGAGGTTTTACCTGTCGCCATTAATTTTTTTCCCATGTCAGCCCAGAGGTTTACTATTTTACCTTTCAGAAGTTCCCGTTTACACGAATCTGAGTTTTTATTCCCTGAATTCCTTGTTTGGTTTTTAAAAACTGGAAAATTATCTGTCGTTTATATCTTTATAAAAAATTACAGCTCCTGGCCCCTTTATGTTTCCCTTTGGCCAAAAAAGGGTCATTGATCCACCCCGGGGCATAGGAGGCCTGGGCTCTTTTTTTTCGAAGTTTTTTGTGAAAACCCCTGTGTTATAGTACAGTGAAACTTTTATTAAATCCTGAGAAAAATTTTTAAAAGTTGTTTTTTCATAGGGGTTTTTACCAGTCATAGACCTGCCTTTAAGTGATGCTCCGGCCCGGTGGGTAAATTTTTCTGAGCCTAGTGATTTTTGGGGGTGAGTCCTGTCACAGTTAGTCTTTTCGGATTTCAAAATGGGCCTAAAATAACTCCCCGTACCAGTGAAGTACGACTTACCATAAAAAATTTTTTCAAAAAGTAGTCTAAACCCGCCCCTCCCCAAAAGAGTCTCTGCTTTTGTTCAATACTGTCAGTGACTATTTTGATGAAATCTTGAATTTTTCCCCCTTACTATTACGCTGGTTTTCTCCAAAATGTGGATGCCCTTTATTGAAATCGCCCATCATAAGTCCTTTGGGTTTGAAATTGGGGAAAAAACTCCAAAATTTAAGTATTGGGAAACATTTACAGGAAAAAAACCCAAAGGCATCTGGATTTTTAGATAGAAAATTAATCAGTGTTTCGGTTTTTTTTAAAAATTTTTTTTTGGCAGTGTTCCCCCACATAGTCACAAACCTCATGGCAGTATTACATATGAATAAACCCCCTTTGTGCAGGGGCTATTTTATCTTCAGCGGGGCAAAAGGTTTTTGCACGCATATAACCCTCAATTTTATTTTGGATGTAAAATTTAGATCATTTACCTAGGTTAATGCTACGCATATTCCATGATATGAAAATTTATTGTGGTTTTATCATATGGAATATTGTTTTTTGTAGGCAACCCGTACTTCATGCTATTTTAACCCTTAATATTTCGAATTAAAAGATTCACATAAAAAACTATAACTTTTTGATTATGGTTTTTTTACAGATGGTAGTCGTGGAGAAAAATTCTTTTTAAACCCTTTTAAACATTTTGGGTTTTGCTTTGTTCCACTTCTCAACAGTCCCTTCCCTTTTTGTGTCAGATGCTCCTGGGGGGTGGTTGCGTCACTGGACTCGACGTCACGGGACCTGATTTTTTGTGGCTGCGTCAGCGCTGACCGCCCCCTCTGGTTTCAAAACTGGCGGGCTACAGCGATTTTCCTCGCTCGTTTTTTTTATCATAAAGGGAGCCTAGATCCGACAAAGACATCACTTTTATTTTTTTTATTTTTGCTTCGGACGTTTTTCATTAATTAATTATTTTTTTGGGGTTTCAGAGCTTTCATTTTCCTTTAGAAATTTAAACACATTTACTCGCCTTTGGGCAGCTGGCGTGACTCACTTCTGTCACATGTTTTTTCGGGGTTCCCCCGCCAGTCCCGCGGTCGTCCCTGCCTGAGGGGGAGGGGGGTTGCCTCGGCTGTCGCCTGGGAGGGGGGGGGGCGTTGTCTTCATTCAGGAGTATGTCGCTTTGCGGCCCGAGTACCCTCTTAGGATCAGCATCATCTTTTCCCCCTTTCCCCCAGCTGCGTACCTTTTTTCGTTTCGGTGGCCTCTTACCCCAAAACCTGGGACCGCGGGGAAATCTCTTTTGACTGGTGACGTCAACAGGGCACCCGTTCCCCGGCCGCGGGCGCGGGGGTTTGGGGGGGGAGGGCCCGCTGGTCATCGCGGTCCCGGGGCTGGTACCACAGGGGGGGGGGGGAGGGGGCAGGGCAGGGGGGCCTGCACCCCAGTGCCAGGCATCACCTGCTCCCACCTGAAGCATGATGGGGCAAGCTGGGGTTTGCGTACTCTCTCCTTCTCAGCCCGAGGGACTCCTTGGCAGTTTTGGTCGCCACTGCTGCACGCGTGCCTTGCCCTTTCAAATTTTACTACAGGGCCCTTCCCATGCATTATGCGTCACAGGGGATGCCCCCCCACGGCCGCAGTGGTGGGGGGCATGTTTTTTCCAAAGAAGTGGTTGTACTTGGGGTGGTTTTTTTGCTCCCTTTTCCATTATGCGGATGGGGTTTAAGGGTTCCCCCATCCTTGTGCACTCTTGGGGCCTTGACCCCGTCGAGTGCATACCTTTCAAGATCAGATCCTTTTGGATTGCAAACGGGGGTGGTCTACCGTAGAGTTTCCCCCCTTTTGTATACGCAGTAACGACCCAAAAATTGCATTTAAAAACCTTTTCGATTTAGTTGAAATTCTTTCCTGAAAAATATTTTGACATTACTGTATTTTCCCAACTCCATATAAAGGAAAAAAAATTGTAGTACCCTTAATCATTTTGAATTTAAAAACATTTTTTTCCTTTTTTGCTCCGGGGCAAAAGCAGAAACAAACCTCTCTTCCGAAAGTCAAAGTTATATGTTAAAATTGATAACTAAAATCATAGGGGTTATTGTGACTTGCTCCTAAAATTTCATCATTTTTCCCCATTCTAATTTTTAGTACTTTGTTTTATTACTTCTTAGGTCAGGGCTATAGGGTTTGATTTTAAAACGTGACACAAAAAATCATTGGAAAGGAAGAGATTAGTTTTTAAATCAGTGAAAAAAAATCATCCGTTTAACCCCTCCTCTCTCTCTCTCTCTTCTCTCTACACACACATCAACACAGTTTTTTTTGTCTGTCTTGCTTTAGCTTTTTTTGATGTAGAGTGTGTGCGCGCATGTTATAATACATATGTTCCTACTGCATTCAAAATACATAAAGACCAAAAAAAAAAAAAAAAACCCAAACCCAAAACCAGTTCCCCCGGGTTCTCAAAAAATTGTACACTGTGTTTTATTATTATTATCATATTTTTTTGTTATTATTATTATAATAAATTATTATTCCCTCGTTTCATCCCCTTTTCCTCGTAACACGATTACACTAAATTTTCAAAAAAAAAAAACAACAAAAACAACAACAAAAGATAAACCAAAAGACAAATACCTAAACCCCACCCCACTCGTAATAAATTGACAGAAAGCCCCGTTAGTTCCCAACAACGGGTTGGGCCCATGATTCCCGGGCTTGAGGTGAAGTTCGCCCAACGTTGAGGATTCCTGTACTCCCGGTCGAGCGAAGGTTTTCCGAAGAGGAACCCTCGGAAATTGCCCCAGGGGTCCCCACTGGGGGAGAGGGGGGAGAAGGGGTGAAAAGGGGGTGAGAGAAAGAGAGATGGGGGGGAAGGAAAGGGGTTGGGAAGAAGAGGAGAGAAAGAGAGATGGGGAAGGAGAGGGGGGGAGAAAAAGGGGGAAAAGAGAGTGGGGAAAGGGAGGGGGTGGGAGAAGAAGAAGAGAAAGAAGTGGGGGGAAGGGGGGGTGGGAGAATGGTGAGAGAAAGAGAGAGGGGGGGAAGGAGGTGGGAGAAAAAGAAGACAGAGAGGGAGGGAAGGGGAGAGTGGGAGAGAAAGAGAGTGAGAGAGAGAAAGAGGGTAAGAGAGGGGGGGAGAAGGAGGTGAGAGAAAGAGAGAGGGAAAAGGGTGTAAAAAGGGTTTAAAAAAGAGAGGAAATGAGGGGGGGAAAGGAGGTGGAAAAGAGATGGGGGGAAAGGGGAGAGGGGGAGAGAAGGAGAGGAGGATGGGGGGAAGGGGAGAGAGGGAAAAAGGGAGAGAGGAGAGATGGGGGGAAGAAGGGTAGGAGAAAAAAGGGAAAAAGTAATGAAAAAAAGGAAAGGGTAGGAAAAAAGGAGGGAGAGAGATATGGGGGGAAGGAGGGGGTGGGAGAGAAACAGGGGAGAGAGATAGATGGGGGGAAGGAGAGGGGGAAAAAGGAGGGGGAGAGAGTGGAAAAAGGGAAGGAGGGGGAGGGAAAGAAAGAAAAAGGGGTGAGGGATAGATATATAGAAAAAAAAGAGTGATAGAAGACAGACAGATAGATAGGAGAAAATAAAACAAAAATTTAAAAAACCCAAAATTAAATTTGGTTAACATTCAAAAAAAATTTGATATAGGGTAGCCGATAAGGGAAAAAATAATCATAAAGAAAATTTTGGGGCCAACATATGGATCGAATTATCACATAATGGTAGGAAATTACTGTGTGTTGGAAATTACTACAGTATTCGCCCTTTCCTTCTTCCTCATCAAAAAGGTAATCAACCTTTTCCTTCAAGGCGAAACTTCTCCAAAGACATGCAAAAAACAATCCTTACTTTGATGAAAAAACTTAAAATCTTGGGGGGGGGGTGGAAAAAAAGGGGGAGGGGGGAGGAGGGGGGGAGGGGGAAAAGGGGAGGAGGAGAAGGGGGGAAAGAGGAGAGGAGAAGAAAAAAGGAAAAAAAGGGGGAGCAGAAGGAAGGGGGGAAGAAAAGGGGGAAGGAGAAGAAGGAAGGAGGGAAGAGAAGGGAGAGAGAGAGAGAGAGAGGAAAAAATAGAGAGAGAGGAAAAAAAAAGAGAAAAGAGAGAGAGAGAGGGAGAGAGGGGGAGGGGGTTTAGGAGAGAGAATTGTTAAAAAAGAGAAAAAAAGAGAGGGGAAGGATTTTTAAACAAGAGAGAATCCCGTGAAAGCATTAAGAACCGATCCTCCTTTTTTCGAAAATAAAGGCTAATCCCGTTTTGGGGGCCCCAAAACTCATTTATTTGCTTGTCCCCCTATTTCTTGAATCTGGGGCGTTCTTTCTTTAATTTTTTCATTTTTTTTTTTTCCCCTCCCTTATTTTTTATTACCCTTTGCTTTTTTATTATTTATTTTTTTAAAAAAAAATTTTCTTTTTTTTCAAATTTTTTATTTGTTTAATAAATTTTTCCTGTTATCCACCAAAACGACAGAAAACAAAAACCCCCCCAACCACAACCCCAAAAAAAAAACCAAAAACACCACAACACACACACACCCCCCCAAAAAAAAAAAAAAAAAAAAAAAAATAAACCAAAAACAACAAAAAAAAAAAAAAAAAAAAAAAAAAAAAAAAAAAAAAAAAAAAAATAAAAAAAAAAACCAAAAAAAAAAAAAAAAAAAAAAAAAAAAAAAAAAAAAAGAAAAAAAAAATAAAAAAAAAAAAAATAAAAAAAAAAAAAAAAAAATTTATATAATTTATAGATTTTAATATATATTATATATTTAAATACATATATTAATATATAATTTATAAATAATTATAATAATATTATTAATAGAAAAATTATATCCATATACACCATTATAATAAAATATCAATAAAAATAATAATAAATTAAAAATATTATATATATAAATAATAAAATTAAAATAATATATATATATATAAAATATATTAATAATATAAAATATATATATTAATTAAATATTTTTTTAAAAAAAAATAAAAAAAAAATTTATATAAAATATTATAATATAAAATTTTATAATACAACTACATAAATAAATATACACCATCACTCCAATAAATCTGTATCACTTTTTTTATTAAATCTATCACTCTACGTATATGAAGGTTGGTGTGTGTGCGTCTTGTGTGGTGATGAATTTTTATAAAAGTTTATAAAAATTTATGTTGATTAAAATTTAAATTTCATTAAGCTAAAATATTCAGACGAAGGGGAAACATATATTTTATATCATTGCGCGCACCACCACACACCACACACACACACACACACACACACACACACCACACACACACACACCCACCACACACACACACACACACACATAAAAAAATAAAAAAAAAAAAAAAAGAAATCCATTTTAAAAAAGAAAGGAAATAAAAAACTAATAAGCAAATTTTAAATAAAAAATAAATTAAAATAAAAAAAAAAAAATTATATTAAAAACACACACCACAACCCCAACACAAACCCAAAATAAAATTTTTAAAAATAAAA
>NC_051421.1:10631062-10632571 GCF_015228065.2 Penaeus monodon | reverse complement strand
AGGATGATTTACTTTCCCTGATGCAGTCTCATTGACAGGTCAAGAACTTTTTGAGTTCTCCGATAAGCGAGATATCATTTGGTATGGAATATCATTTCCTGGGGCAGTCTTATGACAGAGCTGCAAAGCAGAGTCCAACCCCCTGCACAAAAATGACAAGTATGGGAGTTCTGCTGCATTCCTACAGAAAACCAACATTAGGCACTATTTCTGTTCAGCTGATATGGTGGAGAATCAGGGAGAGTAAGATGCTCCAGAGGACATTTCTGACATTTATTTAGCTACACCCCCGTCTGGTGACCATCCCGACTATCGGGCTACCATCTCGCTGTGGGGTAATCCGAGGATCACCCTGACACACCTCAATTATCTTGCGATGCACTTCAGAACTGTCAAGCTCCATGATGGACATGCCACCAATGGTCTTCACCACATACTTTCATATTTACTAGGTACGATTTTCTTTCTATTCTTGTCTTTTGGAACCTAGAAAGGTTCCAGAGTGACAACAGCTGATGTTCGAGAGGGATTGGCCAAGGGAATGAGCAGGGCGTCAGGAAGAGAGCCTGTTCTTTTTATTTTTTTTAGAAATACTACAAATTAGGATTCCCTATCTCCTCAACACCCCACCCCACCCCCACCCCCACACGGACACAAGTTTGAAAAAGAGCTTCCTTCCCGACTGCAAATTCGCCTCATGGAAAATCACGATAAACTGCCACGTCCAGATAAAGGAAAAACAAGAATAAATTCAAGAGAAATTAAATCTAGACTTTTCTTCCTTTTCTTTTTTCCCTGTCGGCCTCCGCTAATTAGCAAATATAATGAAATGCGTTCAGAGAAATTGTTGATTTTTTTAGTGGAAATCTCCCCATGTTATCCCCAGCGATGACCGTGCCACGTTCCTCGAGTCAGAGGCGGAGATACACCACGGGTGGACAGGGGTGAGGTATTGTATCAGTCATGATTGTTGTGGTTAGTGGTTAACGTTTTAAAGTATAATGAAAAATATAGATATTCTTACTAGTACTACACTATTTCTCTTCCTACTACTTATACTGTCATCATCATTATTATTGATATTATTATACCTTTTGTTTGTTTTTACCATGATAATAATAATGATGATGATAATGAGGAAAATAATGATAATCTTTTTTTTCAACGGTATAGGTTCATGTTTGAGCCGCCGTGGTAACAGCATGATACTTAATTGTAGTTTTCATGTTGTGATGCTCTTGGAGTGAGTACGTGGTGGGGTCCCCAGTTCCTTCCCACGGAGAGTGCCGGTGTTACCTTTTAGGTAATCATTCTCTATTTATCCGGGCTTGGGACCAGTACTGACTTGGGGTGGCTTGCCCACCCAGTGGCTAGGTAGGCAATCGAGGTGAAGTTCCTTGCCCAGTGGAACAACGCGCCGGCCGGTGACTCGAACCCTTGAACTCAGATTGCTGTCGTGATAGTTTTGAGTCCGATGCTCTAACCACTCGGCCACCACGGCCTACAATG
>NC_051421.1:10619562-10624562 GCF_015228065.2 Penaeus monodon | reverse complement strand
ACCCACGCACACACACCACACACACACTCCCAAACACACCCACACACACACTCACACACACACACACACACTCACAAACCACCCACACCACACTCAAAAACACACACACACAACTGAAAAAAAATATAAAATATATCTACACACACACAACACACACAAACCACACACACAGATTATAGATATATATATGATATATTATATATATATATATATACACACATATATATATATATATATATTATATATATATATATATAGTAAATATATATATTTATATTATATATCTACGTTATATATATAGATATATATATATAATATATATATATATATATAATATATATATATATTATCGCATACACACACATATTCAGAGGAAAATAAGATATATATTTTTATTTCACGGCACACAAACCACACACACACACACACACACAACACACAACACCCACACACACACACACCACACACACACACAACACACACAACACACACACACACCACACACGCACACACACACACACACACACATATATATATATATATATATGATATGATATATATCTATATATATATATACATATATCTATCTTATATAATAACACACACAACACCACCACCACAAGACAATATTATATATATATAATATATATATATATATATTATATAATATATATATATATATACTATATATATATATATATGTATATATATATACACACACACATAAACCCACACACACACACACACACACACAACAATGTATAATATATATATTATTATATATATATATATATCTATACTATATATATTTATGTATATTATATATCTATAGATATAATATATATATTATATATATATACATATACACGCACACATATGTGTGTGTGAGTGTGTTGTGCACGCGTTGGTGTGTGTGTATATATATATATATATATATATATATTATATATATATATATCTATAAGATATATATATCTATATATATATTACATTGATAGTGCACATATGGTGTATATATGTGTGTGTGTGTGTATGTATAATATATACGTATGTATATTACATATGTGTACACACCACACACACCACACCCACACACACACATTAGATATGGATTATATATATATATATATATATATAATATATTTATACATATATTATATATATATATATATATATATATTTATATATACTATATATATATATATATATACATATATACACACACACCACCCACTACAGTATCTACAATACATACACACACAAACACACCCACACACACACAAACACACAGATATATATATACATATATATATATATATATATATAAAAACAGATAAAAATATATATACATATATATATAGACTATACATAGTATATATATATATATTACATCTATATATATATATATATATAATATATATAATACTATATATATATATATATATATATATCTATATATATGAACACACACCCACACACACATACATTCACACACACACACACATCACACACACACACACACACACACACACACCCACACACAACACACACACACAAAAACAAACACACACACACACACACACACACACACAAGCCACACACACACATACACACATGCGTTTAACATAGTATGTAACACACACACACACACACACACCTCACCACACACACACCACACACAAAATACACATTATATGCCCTATACATATATCTATATATATAATCTATATATATTATAATCATATATATCTATATATATATATATGTATATACATATATATACATGTGTGTGTGTATATTCTATAATTGATATATATTATACATATATATTTAATATATATATAATATATATATATATATATTATATATATGTATATATATATTATATATATATATTAAATTTCAATTTATCTATATATATATATATATTATATATATATATATACAACACCACAACACAAACACACCACAACAACATACATAATACATTACATACATTACATACATATATATCTATTATATATATTATTATATATTTATTATATATATAAATATATAATATATTGTATATAATATTACAGACAATATAGTAGTATAGATGATATATATATATATATATAGATATAAATATATTATAAAACTATATATATATATATATAATATATTATATATATATATAATAATATATTATATATATATAATATGTGTGTGTGTGTGTGTATGGTGTGTGTGTGTGTGTGTGTGTTTGGTGCTTCCGTGTGTGTGTGTGTGTAGTATGTATATGCCCATAGATATGCACACATACATTCTGACCTTCTGCGGCGAGAAACACTTTGATGCATATATTTGTTCCACAACAGTAGTCTCTGATCAATTTTTTATAATGTAGATTACGCTGGCTTTTACAATTTTAGCTCTCCTCAGTGCAATAAATCCTGGGAGTCACTGAAACAGTTGCAAAGCACAAAGAAAAACGGAAAAGAAAAAAAAATTCGAACCTAATATAGTCCTTTACAATAAGAAATGCAAATAAACTGAACGCAGACAACCTTGACCTAAACCTGTGCGATAGCGGCTCACTAAAGGTTTGTATGCCACGTGGATCAGCCTAACCCATTAGGCCCTACTTCTAAGCCTGAAGTACCGTGTGAATACTAGAAGAACCCCAATAACTTAAAGCTGCATTAGTGAGGGACGTTGTATACCTAAAATTGATGGTTTAGTTACACTCTTGTATTGCATGTGTATACATGATAGGTACTAATGATCGAACATAACTCTCCTTGATAGGAGGGACAAACAACAGCAAAAACAACACAACTGCTACGGAATTACTCCGGAGTGCCCCATAATTCCGATCCTTCAAATTGATTGTAGAAACTGTTATCCTTGAGGTTATTTTGCAATCCTCGTTCGCGTTTTCACTATACGGCAAATAGATAGGCTTCAGTACTATAATCAAACACTTGCGTGAGCACCACATCTACGATAACCATTCTTTCTTCGGGAATGGGATACGTCCGTTTCAGGAGCTGCAGAATGCCTCTCGTATTCCGACCAACACTCTGCTTTAGTAAACGAAGGGTTTTGAGTTGCCTTTCTTCGATGGAGGATGTTATGTTGCTTCGACACGAGTGCAGAATCTCGTTCCAGGTCGGCAATGCGGAGGTGAGGCTTGTAAAAGTACCAGTACACGAAGCAGCCCGTGACGAGCCCATGGTTATGTTGGGGTCGTTAGAATGTGAAAGGGCTTGAGGGTAGCTGTAGTAGTAGTCAAGCAGTAGCCTCTGCCCACTCTCTTTCAGCACGGACTGGCAAAGGTAGAATGTCGTGGACCTTCGAGAGTATGCCTCCCTTGGCAACTGATTAGGACCATCACTGATAAAGTTATCTTTCTTTCTTTGAATATTTTTCAGCTAACAAAATTAAAAATTATAACTTCAATAAACTTTTATCACACAAACAAACACACGCACCGCACACACACCCACACACCACACACACACAACCACACACACCATAAAACATGCACAAGTAAACAACAACCACACACACACACAACACAACACACACACACAAATTTTAATAAAAAAAAAAATAAAATAAATTTAAAAAACACAAAAAAAACATAAAAAAAAGAAAAAAAAAAAAAAAAAAAAAAATAGAAAAAAATAAAAAAAAAAAAAAAAAAACACACAAATAAAAAAAAAAAAAAAATATAATAAAAAAAAAAATAAAAAAAAGAAGAATAAAAAAAAAAAAAAAAAAAAAAAAAAAAATAAAAAAAAAAAAAAAAAAAAATATAAAAAAATAAAATAACAAAATAAAAAAAAATAAATAAATATATATAAATAAAATATAAAATATATAAAAATGATATATAATAAAAAATAAAATAAAATAAGTTTTTAAAATTACTACATCAACAACTATATACCCATCACATCCAATAATATACTGTATCACTTTTTTTTATTAAAATTAGTCACTCTATGTATAGTAAGTGTGTGTGTGTGTGTGCGTTTTTGTGTGGTGGATGAAAGTTTTTTTTAAAATTTTTTATAAAGTTAAGTTGATAGTAAATTTAAATTTTATTTAAACGTGAAAAAATTCAGAAGGGAAACTAATTTTTCATTTCGCGCAACACACACACACACACACACACCACCACACACACAACACACACACACACACACAAACACACACACACACACACACACACACAAACAAAAAAAAAAAATAAAAAATAAAATAATGGGGAAAAATCCACTTAACAAATTTAAGGTAAATTACTAAAATGACTATATATAAAAAAAAAATAAATAATAAATAAAAAAAAAAATTAAAAAACACCACACCACACAACCAAAAAACAACAATATAAAAAAAAAAAAAATTTTAAAAAAAAAAAATAATAAAAAAAACATTTTTTTTTAAAAATTACAGTTTTTTAATATTTTTAAAAAAAAAAAAAAAAAAAAATTAAATAATAATTAAAAAAAAAAAATACAAATAATACAACACCCCACACAAAAACACACACAAAAACACAAAAAAACACACACACACACACACACAAAAACACACACAACACATACCACACACACCACACCACACCACATAATATAATATATAATTAAAAATTTATATAATTATAAATAAATAATATATAAACACATTGAGTAATATATATATATATAAAATATATAAAATATATATTATTAAAAATATATATATTTATATTATTAAAATTTTAAAATATATACAAAATATATAATATATATATATATAATATATTAAATATAATATATTTAAAATAAATATATATATATACACACAACACACACCATATGTTTTTAAAATAAACAAAAAAAAAAAAATAAAAAAAATTTAAAAAAAAAAATATAATAAAAATACATAAATATTTAAAAAAAAATATATAAAAATAATAATAAAAGGGGAAAAAGTTTTTTTTTTCAAAAAAAATTTTTAAAAAAAAA
>NC_051421.1:10594562-10599562 GCF_015228065.2 Penaeus monodon | reverse complement strand
TTCAAATCACTCTTTCCAATTTCTCAATCTGTTCAAATTGGGAACACGATGACATGATTCGTACCGAGAGAGAGAGAGAGAGAGAGAGAGAGAGAGAGAGAGAGAGAGAGAGAGAGAGAGAGAGAGAGAGAGAGAGAGAGAGAGAGAGAGAGAGAGAGAGAGAGAGAGAGAGGAGGGAGAGAGAGAGAGAGAGAGAGAGAGAGAGAGAGACAGAGAGAGAGAGAGAGAGAGAGAGAGAGAAAGGTAGGAAGGGAGGGAGGGAGGGAGGGAGAGAGAGAGAGTTTAAGTTAAGTTTAAGTTTTTAAGTTTGGTTTGGATTCCATTTGATACAATGGATATTCTTGGTGTGCCATAATGTCTGTTTGATTTTGCTCACGTGTGTCAGCTGCTGCTGACTCGGCTGAACCGAGTCCTTGCCCGCCGTGGTGCCCAGCCACAGCAGTAACCTCCGGGCGACAGTTGCAACTTCTCGCGCCTGGGCGGGGCGCGAACCGCCGACCCCTCGGATGAGAGGCCGACACGTTACCACTGTACTACCCCGGAGGCTAGAGAGAGAGAGAGAGAGAGAAGAGAGAGAGAGGGAGAGAGAGAGAGGGAGAGAGAGGAGAGAGAGAGAGAGAGAGAGAGAGAGAGAGAGAGAGAGAGAGAGAGAGAGAGAGAGAGAGAGAGAGAGAGAGAGAGAGAGAGAGAGAGAGAGAGAGAGAGAGAGAGAGAGAGAGAGAGAGAGAGAGTATGGCATATACACAAGTCTATTTCTGTTACCAATAGACCACATGTCTGCTTACCACCTGGCTCCAATTTAGAACCATCAACTCAGCGAGGGCGCAGATGACGATGTTATCTGACCTCGCCTGACCCGACAGTTTGTGACCAACGCCCGACGTGGTAAGGTCGGCCTAGCCATCGCCTCAAGGCGGGACGGCCTGACACGTGACCTTGCTCTGTGAGGACGTGTGAACGAGGACGCCGCCGAGTTAAGCCTGGACGAGGACTATGAGGAAGTCTAGATGAATCCGAAGTGCGAGACTTTCAAGGACGTGTGGACGTCGAGGATGGACAGATTACACCGAGGACCAGGAAGAAGAGGACGATGGGGACGAGCAGCCACGAAGATGCACCAGGACAACGCACTTGAGAACGAGACGACCAGCCAAGTTAAGTCACCCTTGAGGCAAATCTAAGTCACCTCGAGGGCGAGGCGCGAGTAGCTGGCCATGGAATATGGCATATACATAAGTCTATTTCTGTTACCAATAGACCACGTGAGAAAAAACACCAACAAAGAACAGATATCAACAAGTGAACAGAAACAGATAAAGTAACAGAAACAAACAATAAATAAAGACAATCCACAAACGCTGTTGCAAGACGTGGAACAGCTGATGGGCGTGAAGCAGCAGCAAAAGGCTCAGCAGCTTTATCACAGCTTTATTGCATTCCTTATTTATACACACAAGTGCCTCGTTCTACCTACAGCATCTGCAGCCTTTTGTGGAACGCGGGAAGACTTATGACAATCACTTATTCTTTGGTTCACTGATTGTCACTGACTTGACATTACCGGAAGAATGTAACGCTTGTCATGTGCATTTACACACACACACACACACACACACACACACACACACACACACACACACACACATACACATCTATACATCTATCTAAATCTATCTGTCTATTTAACTATCTATCCATCTAAATCTATCTGTCTATTCAACTATCTATCTATCAGAATCTACCTTTTAATCTATCTTTTAATCTGTCTAAATCTATCTATCAGAATCTACCTATTTATCCATCTAAATCAATCTGTCCATCTTCCTTACTATCTGCCTATCTATCTATCTACCTATCTATCTGTCTATCTTCCTTACTATCTGCCTGTCTATCAATCTACTTAACTATCTCTCTATCTTTCTTACTATCTACCTATCTATCTATCTATCCATCTATTGTTTTTGTATTTGTTCGTTTTTTTTGCCAGTTAGACCGAGTATCAGATGAGACGAACACTATAGCGCAGTCTTTTAGACATGTAATGGCAGGCTTGATTGGCAGGACAACTTTCATCAAAAGTAATTGAAAGCAATTGCGTTTGCGTGTTTCGGTGGCATCTTTAAATAGGTTTTATGTAGTGCTTGGTAAAGTGTTTAAAAAGAAAGAAAAAAAGGTAAAAAGAATATCAGATAAGATCAAAATCGGTCTCTCTTTTACTACTTACTTTCTTTCTCCCTCTCTACGAATAGTCTGTCCTGTCTGTTTGTTTGTCTGTCTCCCCCCCTCTCTCTTTCTCTCTCTTTTTCTGTCTCTGGCTCTGTCTCTGTCTCTGTCTCTCATTCTTTCTCACTCCCTCCCTCCCTCCCTCCCCCCCTCTCTCCCCCCCCTCTCTTTCTCTCTCTGTCTTTCTATGTCTCTTTCTCCCTCTCTCTTCCCCCTCTTTCTCTTTCTCTCTCTCTTTCTTCCTCTCTCTCTCTCTTTCTCTCCTCCCTCTCTCTCTTTCTCACTCCCTCCTTCCTTTCTTCCCTTTCTCTCTCTCTCTCTCTCTCTCTCTCTCTCTCTGTCTCCCCCCCTTTCTCTCTCCCTCTCTTTATCTCTGTCTCTGACTCTGTTTCTGTCTCTGTCTCTTTCTCCCTCTCCCCCTTCCCCCAACCCCCCTCTCTGTCTCTTACTCTATTTCTCCCTCCCTCCCTCCCTCTCCTCTCTCTCTCTCTCTCTCTCTCTCTTCTCTCTTTCTATCTATCTCTGTCTGTCTCTTTCCCCCTCTCTCTCCCTCCTTCCCCCCTCTCTCTCTCTCTTTTTCTCTCCCCCTCTCTCTCTCTCCCTCTCTCTCTTTTTCTTCCTCTCTCCCTCTCCCTCTCTCTCTTTTTCTTCCTCTCTCTCACTTTTTCTAACACTCCTTTTAAATGCAGAATAGTTGATCTTTCTGGAACAAAGCGACTGATTACTGCCAATGAATATTTACTGTGGGTGTTAAGTGATTTTCCCAAATTATTTCCCAATTGCTTGCTCGCTCTTTCTTTGCCTCCTTCCTCTTCATCTGTTTTTCATTAACTTTTTCTGTGAATTAATTTTGATATTACTTATTTATTTATTTTATTATTATTGTCATTATTATTATTATTATTATTATTATTATTATTATTATTATTATATTATTATTATTATTATTATTATTATTATTATTATCATTATCATTATCATTATTATTAATATTATTATTATTATTACTATTATTATTATTATTATTATTATTATCATCATTATCATCCTTATTATTATTATAATTTTTTTACTGGTTTTCATTTTTTTTATCTGTCTTTTCTCTTCGTTTTTATTTTCGACTTTCCTCTTATTCCCTCTCATCATTTCTCTCACTTTTCTCTTTCCTTACTACCAGTTGCCACCCTCTTCCTCCTTTTTCCCATTAACTCTTCATCATTCTTCTCTCTCCTCTATTCCTTCCCTTTCTTTCATCCTTTCACCTTCTTATCCTCCCCTCGTTATCACTTTTTCTCATCCTTATATAACACGAACGGCTTAAAATGCCTTATCTAAAACTATCAAATTATCGGATAAGAGTTGACAGATAACAAGCATTAGAAACACATAGAAATATATGATCATTGTTGCCACATCTATCGGCCGAGATAAGCACACTCCCCCCTCCCCCCTGTCCGTTATCAGTGCAAGCGAAATGGTTCTCTTGACGTCGATGGCTCGAGTCGCTACTTCAAGGCCGATCTTGTGTCATGCTTAGATTTTTTTTTTTTTTTTTTTGCTTCTTGCGTCATGTTTAGAAGACTTTCTTGTTTGTTTGTTTGTTTACCTTCTTTAATCTCTATAATTCTTCAGTGGTACTTTTTTTTTTGGAATCAATTTTTGTATGTCCTTCTCGGGGGAGAGCGTGTTTGAGAGAGAGAGAAAGCGAGATAGATTGATGGATAGATAGATAGATAGATAGATGATAGATAGATAGATAGATAGAGAGGGAGAGAGAATGAGAAAGAGAGAATGAGAAAGAGAGAGAGAGAGAGAGAGAGAGAGAGAGAGAGAGAGAGAGAGAGAGAGAGAGAGAGAGAGAGAGAGAGAGAGAGAGAGAGAGAGAGAGAGAGAGAGAGAGAGAAAAAAAAAAAAGAAACACACACACCAGAGCAGAAAAGAAAGTCGAAAAAGAGAGAGAGAGAGAAAAAAAAAATCGAAAAGAAACAAGTGAGAACAGACAAACAAAGAACAAGAAAGAACACCAGACACAGAATAGACGCAGAGACGCAGATAAGGCCACACCGTTCAAAACAAGGGCAGTACAAGCACGCTAGCCTCTGCGCTCCGCCTGTGGGTTCTCTCGAAGACACCTAAGGGTTTCAGTAATCACAGGGACGACCACAGAAACGACTTGGAGGACCTCGACTAAACGCATCCACGATCGCGTAAATTCCATTAAAGGATTCGTAACCCTTTATTCCTGTGGTCGTGAACACTCTCTTGCATGTGTTAGAAGGGGGACCTGCCGTACTTTTATTGTTATTAATATGTATTTTTTTTAAAATAATTTTCATATTCATTTTTTTTTCTGGGTGGTTGGGGGGGGGGGAGGTCATTGGAAATAAACTTATTTTCTAGTTTTCCTTGCCTTCGTCTGTTTATTTATTCTTTCGGTTCACTAGCTTTATTTTGTAAGTGATAATTTAAATATATATGATAATTATTAATATCAATAATAAATTGATAATTATTAATATCAATAATAAATTGATAATAATATTAATAATGAATTGATAATAAGAATAAGAATGAATTATTATTCTTAATAACAATTACATTTTCATTTATTTAAATAAATAATATTTTATCCATCTAATAGATTTTTTTGTTTCATTATGTTGACTATAAACAAAACAAAATAAATAAATAAAGGCAAACTATGGAGCGAGCGAGCGAGAGAGAGAGAGAGAGAGAGAGAGGAGAGAGAGGAGAGAGAGAGGAGAGAGAGAGAGAGA
>NC_051421.1:10577360-10586527 GCF_015228065.2 Penaeus monodon | reverse complement strand
AAAGGAAAAAACGGGGTTTTTGGAATTAAGGCAACGGGAATTAGATTGCATTGGAATGAAAGCAAAAAAAATTTAAAAGGAACTGGAATTAGGAGGACTGGAATTAGGGAAATTTGAAATAAGATAAACGGGAAATTTATATCGTAATGGGGAGATGTGAAAACATTTGATATTTTTTTTCCCCAGAATACAATGAGAGTCTTCTCAACTTAATTAACTATTTTTGCATTTATGAATATAAAAGATATAAAAAAAGGGGGAAAAACTGAACAGAAGCAAAAAAACGAAAAGAAAAAGATTCACTTTTTTTTGATTAAGAATGAGAGAAAGGAAGAGAGAGAGAGAGAGAAAGGAGAAAAAGGAAGAAGGGGAAAGGGAGAGGAGAAGAGAGAGAGAGAGAGAGAGAAGAGAGAGAAAGATAGATAGATAGATAGAGAGAGAGGAGAGAGAGAAAAAAAGGAGAGAGAGGATGTGGGGGTTGGTGTGTGTGCGAGGAGAGGAGAGGAGAGAAGAGAGATAGAGATAGATAGATAGATAGGGATAGATAGAGAGGGAGAGAAGAGAGAGAGAGAGAGAGAGAGAGAGAGAGAGAGAGAGAGAGGAAGAGAGAGAGAGAGAGAAGAGGGGGAAGGGGAAAAGAGAGAGAGGAGAGAAAGGAAACAAAAAAAAGACAGAGAAAACAGAAAAAACGAACAAAAAAAAGTACAGATATGCAGAAAAACAAAGACGGAGAAAAAGGCGGGGGAGAGAAAGAAGAAAATAAAGGAAATACCCCAGCATTTTTGGTCGCCAGGGGGAGACCTCAGCGGGGCGTCACGTTATAACCTCGATGGGGAGACAACAGGCCAAGGGTGCCAGGGTTTCGTTATCGATTCTGCGCGAGAAACCCCAAAAGATTTGACAATTTAAAAGAGGAAAAAATTAAAAAGGAAGTGAAAAAGTAAGGGAAAAATTTTAGTTTTTATAAAAAGCATGGCGCCGAGAGTGATAAAAAATTCTCAAGCAGGTTATTTTATTCACCACAACCCCCAACACACAACACACCAACCCCCACAAAAAAACACAAAACACAACCACAAACCCCACACACCAAACACACACACACACACACACACACAACAAACAAACACAAACAAAAACACCACAAAACACGCAGCACACACGTCAGAGTTTTATTTAACCGAGTTTGCGAAATATTTACAATTTAACAAAAAAAATGAAGATAATTGATAGGGTGTGAAAAGGTTTAAAAAAGTATAAGATAGTTTTTTCTATAGAGAAAACGAAAATTTTTTAAAAAGAAGATAACAAATAAGAAAACAAAAAGGCAGTTTAAAGAAAAAAAGCGAAATAAACAAATGCGTAATAATGATGTGAAAAATACCGAAGAGGGAATGAACTGATACCATTGTAAGTAAATAAAGATAATTAAACATGACAGATAATACAAAAAAGAGAAAAGGAATATAAAAAGAAATTAATAAAAACATGAAACAAGTTGCCATTAACCATAATGTAATGATTCGCAATGGAACTTCAGGGAACCACCCCAGATTCTTATTCGGAGGGCAGGTGGAGGGAGCAGGTCCGTAGGAGAAGGCAGAGGGGAGCTCGGTCCTCCATGGGAATGGCCGCTCCTTGCGGTCCTGCTGAAGATTCGTTTTGGGAGCCAGGCTGGGAGGGGCGCCATGAGGCGAAGAGGTTTTCCTTAGCGGGTATTACTATGTATATGTATGCGTACATTTATTTATATAGATGTAAATATGCATGCACACAAACAAAGCAACACACACGCACACACACACATACACATATGTATATATAAATACATATATACATATATACATATAATATATAATATATATCTAGATAATATAAATGATAATATTATATTATATATATATTATATATGAATATAATATATATCAGATATATAATATATATTATCATGATATATATATATATAATAGTATAATACATATATATATATAATATATTATATATATATAGTTATATATATATATATATATATAATATACACACAGTGTTGTTGCTTGTGCACACACACACACACACACAACATGTGTGGGGTTCCGTGCGTGGTGGTGTGTGTGGGTGTGTGTGTGGTGTGTGCTGTGTGTGGTGTGTGTGTGTGTGTGTGTGTGCGATGATGGTGTGTAAAATGTCTCTATAGTCATGAAATTACTTTATTTCCAGATGGTTAGTTTTAGTTTAGTCCTTTATTTACCACCTGTCTAAACTGCACAGGCTTGGCAAGCTGTGGTACATTTGATGCATGGTTATAAATATAATGGTAAACAGTCAATTTAGGCTATAACATATTATGATAAGTACTATATTTAATTAAGAAAGGAACAAATTACAGTTGTTTATCTATAATCTGCCAGCCGGCGTACAGCTTGGGCGTGGAAAGGCATTGACTACATTTGATATGCAGTAATGTGATGCTACATTCCAAATATTAGGATTAAATATAACAAGTATATCTTCTAAGACATCAGAGGATATGAAATAGTTACATTAGTTATCCCATACCTCAAGCTAGGTGCCTGAAAGGTTGCTAACAACATTGGCACTATGAGATATAATGTACAAATCGTTTTCGCTTATTTCTTCATTTACCCACAGTTACACTCTAGTTTCTTAGACTTACAAACTGTACTGAGCTAGCAATGACAATCTATAATCCAAGCCTGATTCTTGCGGTTACAATATCACACTGTCTTGTTATTGTTTTATATAAAACCATATGAACGAATCTTGCCTAAACCGCGGTCTATAATGGCTTTATGCTACAGCTTTCAGGCGTTTGAGAATTAATTACTCATCAAGTCCCTCTTAAAGGAAGCTTAATATTGTATAAAATCCTGGAAAAGGTATACCCCAAGATCTTATCACACTTGCTTGTCACATGCTACTTTGCCAGGCGATCAGCAGATCATGCCTGGGGATTCCACCATGCGATGGAAATCCAAACAAACGTATATCATGGCCTCGTTCTTTTGCACGATACACGTTTTCCTGATGTCATTTTGCGAATTAACTGCACCTTTGTCTAGAGTGTTCAGAGCCTGAGAGAGCACTCGGTGAATCACAGAATATTACACCCCGAGCCTATTCAATAGAAATTCGAGTGGCCATGAGTATCTGCCAACTCAGTGGCGTAGTGCTAGCCCAGCATAGAACCATCACTACAATCCTGGTGAAATTCAAGATATGTTTTTATATGCAACAAAACCACATCATGCTCTACTCCAGACTGCCAAGGAACCGTCAGTGTAGCATTCATATGCATTGGAATAGAGTTTCAAGATGTCATTTATATTGCAAGTGCATACTGGCTTAAGTATAGCAGGGGGGGACACTGTTCTTTTTTGGGGGCAGTCGTATAATCTATTACTTAGGTCCGACATTTCCACGGGGGGTATATGAACGTCCATGTAGGGTCTTAGTATGGGTATGTTCAGCTGAGCTAATTGTTTACAGTTATTGTATCCATGGATTTGGTAAAGAATCGGTGTCCATGCCAAATGAGCTCCTCTATTCTGATGTTTTAGTTGTCTTTGGAAACTCTGCTACAATGGAGGGGTTCTCTAATTGATTTGACACAAATGTGGTATTATATATATATTCCTTTCGTAAAAACAGAGCGTTAAGTTTAGTTCGCGTTCTCATACACAAATTCTTGTTGTTCTAGGGGCACCAAGAATGATCCTCAGGCTCATTTTGTATATGTTCTAAACATGTCAAACTCTGATCCTTATATAACACTAGGTGCAATGCATGATAATCTATGACTGACGTATGTATGACAAGAAAAGCGCTTGCAATATTGTACATTGATACCATGGTCGTGCCAACAAGTGTCTTAAGTGGCTTCAGCCGCTCCCACAGCCATTTTCTTCAGGGTTCTGATGAACTCTGCATCATTGACAATCACCCAGGATTTGTATTGATGGACCAGAGATCTAGCCAATGTAACTTATATGAAACCTTGCAAGGGATTGTCTTTGGGTTAAGAGCCTTGGTTTTTCAGTCGAGATTCTAAAGCCCCACTAAATAGCTTGCGAGAGTATATCTAGAATCTCGCCATTCTTTCTCGGATGAGGATTTAATACAAATATAATCGGCATAGCAAATAATGGAGTGTTTCCATCAAGTTGGTATATCGCCGAGTAATCTCTGCATTAACGATGTAAATAGCATGGGGCTAAGTACACCTCCCTGAAGAGGTGCCGAGTTCAATACTTTTGTATGAGTACTTTAATGCCCTGCTAAGAGTACCATGAGCCGACCGATTCGATAGCTACATTGAATCCATGTTACAGTTTTCCCGAATACCAAAGTAGCTAGTTGCTCAAAGAATATTTCTCTGTTTGCATAGCAAAGGCAGAGTTAAGATCAAGAAATACGGTTTGCATGCTGGGGTGTTGTTAAGTATTCTGCAAAAACAGTGCTGACTGCTACGCCCTGGGAGGAAATCATACAGTCTGGGGGATAACTTAGCATTTATGCGATACATAACGCCTGTTCAGTATATCCTCTCAAGTACTTTGCCACAGGGACAGGAGGTCAGGAAATGGGGCCTGTATTTGTCAGTATAGGTTTAGGTATGGGAATGATTAATGCTTTTAGTTTCCGGAGCTTGGGATGATTCATTGTGATAGGCTGAGTATATACAGGTGCAAAGTGGGTTGCCTACGGTACCTGAGCAATGTGACGAAGGGACGATGTAATAATGCCATCTTCGCCAGGGGTCGGTTGCCCTTACCTTTCAGAAGGGCATTACTCAGTTCCCACCCTGTTATTTCGGCAAAATCGGCGGTGGTCCAATAGCAAGCACAGCTACTGCTATATTAAAGTTTCCGATCTATTTTGGACTTGTCAGTTGATCTTTTATCCCTTGTGGGAGTGAGCTTAGTGAGAATTCCGGCCCCACTGCCTCTAGCAGCATATTAGCATGCTCTTGTGGATGTGGAACTGCGGTGTTGTGATGAGTTTACCTTCAGCCTCTAATTTTTCTCCACATGCAGCCACAGAGGTTTGAATATTGATACCTTGCCAGAAATTGTTCCCAGTGTTTACTCGAATCTGAGTTTTTAATTCCCTGAATTCCATGTGGCTTTAAGGAAACTGCAGAAGATATCTGTCGTCTTACTTCTTTAAACAATTAGCAAGCTCATTTGGACACACCCGTTATGTTCCTTAGCCAAAATAGGGTCATTGATCCACCGGGCATAGGAGGCCGGGGCTCTTTTCCGAGAGCTTTTCGTGAACATGACCCATGTGTTATAGTAGTCAGTGACAACTTGATTTAAATACCTGAGAAAAAAATTTTCAACAGTGTTATTTCATAGGTGTATTACACCCCGTCATAGACCGTGCCTTGAAGTGAGATCCAGGCACGGTGCGATAAAGTTCTGAAGCCTAGGTGATTAGGGGTGAGTCGCTGTCTTACAGTATCAGTCGTTCGGATTGCAAAGTGGCTAATAACTAACTCTCGTACCAGATGAAGTAAGACATACCATGATACTAAATTTTTGCCAAATACGTAGTCTAACCTGCCACCTCCCAAAGAGTCTCTGCTTCTGTGTCATATACTGTCAGTGATCTATTATGATGAAATGCGTGAATTCTTCCCCCATTACTATACGCTGGTTGTCTCCAAAGTGTGGATGCATTGCATGTGAAGTCGCCCAGCATAACGTGCCTTGTGTGGGAAAACTTGGGGAGAGAACTCAGCCAGAAATTGTAGAGTATCTGGGCATTTAAATTATACAGTGAAAAATCCCAGAGGCAGTCTGGATTTTTAGATGATGAAATTGAACATCAGTGTTCTCGGATTTTAACTAATTATGTGGCCGTGTTACCATCACATATGTCAACAATCCAGTCATGGACAGTATTCAAATATGAATAATACCCCTAAGTGCAGGTGTTTTCATCTTAGCGCGGCATGACAAAAGGTTCTTGCACCATATAACATCAATATATATTTGTTGGGAATTTGTAAAAATTCTAGATCATTAGCAGGCTTAATGCTAGCATATTCCATGATATGAAGTGATTGTGCGTTTATCCATATGTGTATAGTGTTTTAGTAGGCAACCTGTACTTCATGTATTAATCCTCTATATATACGAATTATAGATTCCAACATAAGAAACCATCTAACTTTATGCATTATGGATTCATTACCGATGGAGTCGTGGACTGAAAATTACTTTTAACGATTTTAAACATTTGGTCTTAGCTTTGTTCACTATCAGCACAGTTCCCTCCGTTTTTGTGTCAGATTCTGAGGGGCTGGTTGCTTCACTGACTCGACGTCACAGGGATACTGAATTTTGTTCGTGGCTGCTGTCAGCGCTGGGGGGTGGAACCCCCCCCCCCCCCCCCAAAAAACGCCCACTCTGGTATCAACACTGGCGGTATGACAGCAGATTCTCCTCGCTCGTTCTTTTATCACTAATGGTAGCACTGTATCACGACCAATGGACAGTTCACTTTTTATTTTTTCATTTCTTGACTTCAGCGACGTTATTTCAATTAATTAAGTTATGTTTTGGGGCTTTCAGAGCTTTCACTTTCCTTTAGTAAAGTTCAAGCACATTACGTAGCCTTAGGTCAGCTGGCGTGAGGTAACTTCGTCACATGGTTTGCGGGGGATTCCCCGCCAGTCCTGCGGCGTCCCTGCCTGAGGGTGGGGACGGTTGCCTCGGCTTGCCTGGGGAGGGAGGCGGGGCTGTTGTCTGCAGTTCAGAGAGATGTCAGCTTTGCGGCCGAGATACCCTCTGTGAGGTACAGCATCATCTTGTCCACTTCTCCTCCAGATGGTAACCATTTTTGCGTAGTTCGGGGGCCTCTTCACCCCCACTCGCTGGCAGCGCGGTACATTCTGCGACTGGTGACGTCACACAGGGCAACCGCTTCCCGGCACGTGGTCGGGGGCGGGTTGGGTTGGGAGCCGCGCTGGTCAATCGCGGTCCGGTGCTCGGGTACCACAGGGGGTGGAGGGGGGAGGGGACAGGGCAGGGGGGCCGTGCACCCCCAGTGCCAGGCAGTCACACCTGTCATCCCACACCGGAAGCAGTGATGGGCAAAGACTGGGTATCTGCATTTACTCTCGCCTCGCAGCACTGCGAGGGCACCCTTGGGCAGTATGTGGTCGCCACATGCTGCAACAGCGTGCCTTGCCCTTGCAATATTAGCTACAGGCCAATTCCCATGCAGTGTATAGCAGATCAACGGGGATGACCTCCACGGCCCCCACACGTGGCTGGCGGGCATGTATTTACGAAGAAGTGGTATGTACTTGGAGGTGGTTGCCTCCTTTCCATATAATGCGGATGCGGTTTAATGGTTGCCCATCCTTGTGCACTCTTATGGCTTGTGAACTCCGTTCGGTGCATACACATTTCAGATCAAGATCCTTGTGGATGTCAAAACGTGGGTTGGTATACCGTAGAGTTACCCCTTTTGTATACGCCAGTAACGAGCCGACAAATTGATTAAAAACCCTTCCGATTTAGTTAGAAATTCATTTCCTGAACAATACTTTGACATCTACTGTATATTCCAACTCCATATAAAGGAGAAATTGTAGTATCCTTAATCATCTTGCAATTAAATAACATTGTTTTCCTTATTTTGCTCCTGATGCGAAGCAGTAACAAGACCTCTCTTCCGAAAGTCAAAGTTATATGATTAAAATTGATAACTAGATCATATGGGTTATTGTGACTTGCTCCTGAAATTCATCATTATCGTTCTCCATTCTTAAGTTTACGTACTTTGTGTTTATTACTGTCATTAGGTCTACGGCTATATCGGTTGATATATGATACGTGACACATAAAATCAGTTGGAAGGAAGAGATTAGTTATTAATCAGTGAAATAAAATCATCCGTATTAACTCTCTCTCTCTCTCTCTCTCTCTCTCTCACACACACATACACACACAGTCTGTTTGTCTGTCTTGCTTTAGCTTTTTTTGATGATAGAGTGTGTGCGCGCATGTTTATGAATACATATAAGTATCCCTAACTGCATATCAACATACATGAAGACTCACACGAACCCAAACCACGAAACCAGTTCCTCCGGTTCTCAAAAAATTGTACACTGTGTTATTATTATTATTATCAATATTATTTTGTTATTATTATTATAATAATTATTATCATCATCGTTATCATCATTATCCTCGTAAACACGATTATCATCATAATTTATCAAAAAAACAAACAAACAACAACAACAACAACGATAAAACCAACAGAACAAGTAGCCTGAAACCCCGACCTACTCGTAATAAATCTGACAGTAACGCCCCGTGTAGTTCCTAACAACGGTTGGGCCGATGATTCCGGACTTGTAGGTGAAGTTCGCCCACACGTTGAGGCATTCCTCGTACATCCCGGTCGAGCGAAGGTTGCCGAAGAGGAAGCCGTCGGGAAGTTTGCCCCAGGAGTCCACCACTGGGGGGAGAGGGGAGAGAAGGGAGTGAGAGAAGGAGGTGAGAGAAAGAGAGATGGAGGGAAGGAGAGGTTGGGAGAAGAAGATGGAGAGAAAGAGAGATGGAGGGAAGGAGAGGGTGGGAGAAGAAAGAGAGACAGAGAGATGGAGGGAAGGGGAGAGTGGGAGAGAAGGGAGTGAGAGAGAGAGAGAGGGTAAGAGAGGGTGGGAGAAGGAGGTGAGAGAAAGAGAGAGGGAAAGAGAGGGTGTGAGAAGGAGGTGAGAAAGAGAGATGGAGGGAAGTGGAGAGTGGGAGAGAAGGAGAGAGAGAGAGATGGAGGGAAGGGGAGAGTGGGAGAGAAGGAGAGAGAGAGAGATGGAGGGAAGGAAAGGGTAGGAGAGAAGAACAGGGGAGAGAGATAGATGGAGGGAAGGAGAGGGTGAGAGAGAAGGAGGGAAGGAGAGAGTGGGAAAGAAGGAGGGAGAGGGAGAGGGAAAGAGAGAGAGAAATATAGATATATAGATATAAAGAGATAGATAGATAGACAGACAGATAGAGATAGAGAGAGATAAAACAGAAATTAATAAACCGAAAATTTAAATGTTGGTTAACATTCAAAGAAAATTTGATATAGGATAGCCAGATACAGGATAACAATAATCATAATGAAGTTTGCCAAACATATAG
>NC_051421.1:10571647-10574760 GCF_015228065.2 Penaeus monodon | reverse complement strand
TATTTTTAATTTAAAATTTTTATATATATATAATTAAATAATTATATAACCAGGTTTGTGGCTTTGAAACCCCCAACACACACACACAAAAAACCCCCCAAAAATTGTGTGTGTTCGTGCGTGCGTGTGTGTGTGTTGTGTTGTGTGTGTGTTGTGTGGTTTTTTGGTGTGTGTGTGGTGGGGTGTGTGTGATGTGTGAAAAAGTCTATTAGTCAATGAATTACTTTATTTCCCGAGGGGTTTGTCAAACTGGGTTTGGTCATACCGTAAGTTTCCCCCTTTTTAACGCAGTAAAAACCGCAATTGCTTTTAAAAAACCCTTTTCCGATTTATTTAAAAATTTTCTTTCCTAAACAATTTTGACATCTACTGTATATTCCAACCCCTTTAAGGAAAATTGTAGTACCCTTTAATCATCTTGAATTAAAACTTTTTTTTTCCTTTTTTTGCCCCCTGATGCGAAGCTGTAACAAACCCTCTTCCGAAGTCATATGATTAAAATTGAAAACTAGATCATTGGGTTATTGTCTTGCCCTGAAATTCATCATTTCGTTTCCTTTTCTTAATTTTAGTACTTTGTGTTTTTTACGATTGGGTCTATGGCTATATGGGTTGAATAATACGTGACACAAAAAAATCATTTTGGAAAAAGGATTAGTTTTTAATCAGTGAAAAAAAATCCCGTATTAACTCTCTCTCTTTTCCTCCTCTCTCTCTCTTTCTCTCTCCACCACCACACACAGTCTTTTTGTCTTCTTGCTTTAGTTTTTTTTGATGAAAAGGTGTGTGCGCGCATTTTTGATAATAAAGTTCCCAAACTGCATTCAGCATACAAAACCACACAACCCCCAAACCACAAAACCCCGTTCCCCGGTTTCTAAAAAAAATTGTAATGTGTTATTATTATTATTACAATATTTTTTTTGTTATTATTTATAATAATTTTTATATATCTTTATCACTTTATCCCGAAAACACGATTATCATCAAAATTTTAAAAAAAAACAACAAACAAAAACCCAAAAAACAACGATAAAACCAACAAAAAGTACCTAAAACCCCGACCTCTCGTAAAATCTGACAGAAACCCCCGTGTATTTCCCAAAAGGGTTTTGGGCCGATTTTCCCGGGTTTGTAGGGGTTTTCCCCCACACTTTTAGGGCATTCCTCGTACTCCCGTCGAGCGAAGGTTGCCGAAGAGGAACCGTGGGGAATTTGCCCCAGGAGTCCCAGGGGGGGAGAGGGAGAGAAGGGAGTGGAAAAAGGATTTGAAAAAAAGGAGTGGGGGAAGGAGGGGGTTGGGAGAGAAGAGGGAGAAAAAGAAATGGGGGAAGGGGGGGTGGGAAGAAAGGGAGAAAAAGAATGGGGAAAGGGTGGGAAAAAGTGGTGAGAGAAAGGCGGGGAAGGAGGGGGTGGGAAAAAGGGAGAGAAAGAGAGGGGGGAAAGAGGGGGGGAAAAAGAAGAGGAGGAAGAGAGATGGGGGAAAAGGGGGGGGGAAGTGGTGAAGAAAGAAGGGGGGGAAGGGGGAAGTGGAGAGAAAGAGAGACGAGAGAGGGAGGGAAGGGGAAGGGTGGGAAAAAGGGGAGGAGAAGAGAGGGGGTAAGAGGGGGGGAAAGGGGGTGAGGCGGAGAGGGAAGAAGGGTGTGAGAAAGGTGAGAGAAAGGAGGGGGAAAAAAGGGGGTGGGAAAAGGAGGTAAAAAGAAAATGGGGGGAAGGGGAGAGTGGGAGAAAAGGAGAGAGAAGAGGGAGGGAGGGGAGAGTGGGAAGAAGGGAGAAAAGTGGGGGGAAAGGGGGAGTGGGAGGAAAAGGGAGAGAGAGAGTGGAGGGAAGGAAGGGTAGGGAAAAAAGGGAAAAAAAGAAATAAAAAGGGGAAAAGGTAAAAAAGAAGGAGGGAGAGAGTTGGGAGGGAAGAAAGGGTAGGGAGAAAAAAGGGGGAAGAGATAGAGGGGAAGGGAGGGTGAGAGAGAAGGAAGGGAAGAAGGGGGAAAAGAGGAGGGGGGGGAGAGGAAGAGAGGGGGAAATAAATATAAGTATAAAGAATGATAGATGACGCAATGAGATAGAGAGAGATAAAACAAAATAAAAAACCAAAATTTTAAATGGGGGGTTTTAAACTTCAAAAAAATTTTGTATAGGAAGCCATACAATAAAATAATCATAATGAAGTTTCCCAAAAACATAAATCAAAAATTATCCATAAGGGTGGGGAAATTAATGTAGTGTAGTGAATCTACGAAACGTATTCTGCCCCTTTCCCGACTTCCCTTTAAAAGGAAATCAGCACTTCCCTTCGGCGAAATTTCCCCAAGACATTAAAAAAAATCCTTATTTGATGAAAAAACTTAAAACTTGAGGAAGCGGGGGCGGAAAAAAGGAGGAGGGGGAGAGGGGGGAGGAGCTGGGGGAGGAAAAAGGAGGAAGGAAAAAAAGCGAGGGGAGAAAAGGGGGAAAAGAAGGAAGAAAAAAGGAAAGGAGGAGCGAAAGGGGAAAGGAAGAGAAGAGAGAGAAAGGAGGAGAAGAGAAGAGAAAAGGGGAGAAAGGAGAGAAAAAAAAAAGGGAGGAAAAGGAGAAATGAGAGAGAGGATAAAAAGGATATTAAAAAATAAGAGAGAAAGAAAGAGAGAGAGGGGAAGGCGGGGGGTTGAAGGCTGGCAGGAAATCTCGTTGAAAGCAAATTGAAAAAAATCCCATTTCGTTCTCCGATTCGTCCCCCCAAAAAAGGACTCCTTTAACCAAGATAGTTCCGCCAGATGCCTCGGGCATTTAACCTTTTAACCCGCCCCCCCTAGGTTTTGAAAAGAGAAAGCTGAGAATCGCCCTTTCCGGGTTACGGGGCCTCCCTAAATCTCATTTATTGCTTCTTTTTCCCTATTTTTTGATTTTCTCTCTGCTTTTATTTATTTTATTTATTTTTTATCTATTTTCTCTTTTTATTTCCCCACATCTCCTTTTTTGTTTATGTATCCTTTGCTTATTTCTTTCATTTACTTTTGACATTTAAATAAATGGTACTTTTTTTTTCGAATTTTTTTCATGCTTAACAAAATTAATTAACTTTAATAAACTGTTATCCCAAAAACACACACACACCACACCCGCACCACACCCCACAC
>NC_051421.1:10564147-10566647 GCF_015228065.2 Penaeus monodon | reverse complement strand
ATATAATATATATTGTCTGGGTGGTGTGTGTGTGTTTTAATATATATTTATATTATTATAAAATTATTATTATTATATATTTATATATATATATATTATTTTTGGTGTGTGGTGTGTGTGCGTGTGTGTGTGTGTGTTGTTGTGTGGTGTGTGTGTGTGTGTGAGGGGTTGTGTGGTGTGGTGTTTTGTGTGTGTGTGTTGTGTGTGTTTTGTGTGCAGGAAAAAAAATATATATCTTTTTTTCCTCTGAATATTGTGTGTGTATGCGATAATATATTATATATTAATATATATATTATATATATAATATTATATATATAATATATATATATAAATATTTTAATATATTAAAATATATATATATATATATTATATTTAATTTTGTTTTATAATATAATATTTTAAAAAATTAATATATCTTATATATAATATTATTTATTATGTTGTATGTAAATATTATTATAAATTCTAATTATATTCTATAATATTATATTTATATATGTGTGTGTGTGTGTGTGGGTGTGTGTGGGGGTTATATTTTATTTTTTTTTAAGTGTGTGGTGTGTGTTTTTTGAGTGTGGGGGTGTGTTTTTTGTGAGTGGTGTGTGTGTGTGTGTTGTGTGTGTGTGTTTGTTTTGGGAGTGTGTGTGTGGTGTGTTGTGGGGTGTTTGTAAAAAATGTGTGTGTATGATGCTTGGGTGTATATATATATATTAATAATAAATATATATTATTAATATTTAAAATAAATTTTAGTATATATAAAATTTAATATATTATATTATATCTATATTCTTTTATAATTCTATAATTTTAAAATTATATAATTAAGATAAAAAAATTAAAATTTAATACAATTATATATAAAATTTTTAAATATATATATATATTATATATATATATATATTAATTTTTATTTTACAAAAACTATGTGTGTGTGTTATATATATATTAATATTATATTATATATAATTTTAAATTTTATTTATATATTATTAATATTAATACATATGGGTATATAATATATATATATAATTATATATGTATTTAAATTTATTATATGTGTTGTTTGTGTGTAGGTGTTTTGTGGGTGTGGTTGTGTGTGTGTGTGGTGTGTGTGTTTATTGTTTGTGGTTTGTGTGGTGTGTATGTGTGTGTTATTTTTATGTAATTATTTCTTATAATATATATTATATTTATTTTATTATATTTTATTTTTCTTCTTTTATTACTTTTAAAAATAATGTAATTATATATAAAAATGTTATTTTTATATTATCATAAAAATTAATTTATATTATTTCTATCATATATATTATATATATGTATGAGTGTGTATGTGTGTGTGTGTTTATTTAATATATTATATATATTATATTTATATTTATTATCATTATATAATGTACATATTTTTAATATTTAACACTAATACTTTTGTATAAGGGGGATAAAATTCATTTTATATATTATATATAATATTAATATATATATAAATCAAATTATATATATTTGTTGTGGTGTGTGTGTGTGTGTGGGGGTGTTTTTGGGTGTGTGTGGTGTGTGTGTGTTGTGTGTGTGGTGTGTGTGTTGCGCGTAATGTAAAAAAATTATGCTTTCCTTCTCAAAATTTTTTTTTCACGCTTAATAAAATTTTAAAATTTTACTATAAACTTTAATTTTCATTAAACCTTTATAAATGTCATCACACACACACAGAGAAACCACACACACACACACCACACACACCACACCAACACCCCCACACACACCCCAAACACACCCCCACAACAAAACCCCCCAACACCCACACACACCACGCAAAACACACTCACACACATTACTATACATAGAGTGACTAGTTTTAGATAAAAAAAAAGTGATACGTTATTTTGGGGATGGTTAAATGTTTTTTGTGGTATGTGTAATATATATAATTTTTAATATTATATATTATATTTTATATTTTTACTTTATATATATATATTATATATATTATATTATTTATTATACATATAAAATTTTTTTTTTATTTTTTTTTTATTATAAAAGTAGTTTATAAAAATTTATATATATTTTATATATAAAATTTATAAAAATATATTTATATATATTATTTTTTTTTTTTTTTTTTTTTTTTTTTATATATATTATGTTTATGTGTTATAATAAATTATATTAATATATTTTAAATATATATTATATAAATATTATTTTTATTTATTTTTTTTATTTAATTTATTTATATATTGTTGAATGTTGTATTACTTATTATATATAATATATTATAAATATATTATATTTTATATTTTATATATTTAATATATAATTTAATTTTTTAATTATTAGAAATTATGTAATAAAATTAATTTTTATTATTAATATATATATAAAATTTTTTCATTTATTTATTTTTTTTTTATTTATATATATGTAGTAATTGTGTTATATTTATTATATATATTATAAATATTATATAATAATATATAATTAATATATTATA
>NC_051421.1:10554147-10556647 GCF_015228065.2 Penaeus monodon | reverse complement strand
GCTGCTCGTTACCTATCGTCTCCTGCCCTTCGCCGTGCCCTCCGGACCGGTGCGGTCGAATCAGATGCTCGGCCTCTACGCTAAGAATTTCGTCAGGCGGTTCTTCAGGTTGGTGTGTGTAGCTGGGGTGTGGGTGGCGGGGATGTGGGGGTAGGTGGGGTACGGAGGTGTGTGGGTGGGGTGTGGGTGGGTATGGGGCAGTGAGTTTGATTGTGTATGTAGGGGGGGGGATGCGAGTGGATGTGTGGGTTGGGGGTTGTGTGTGTGTGTGTGTGTGTGTGTGTGTGGGGTGTGTGTTTGTGTGTGTGTGTGTGTGTGGATGAATTTGGGTGGGTATTTGTGTGTACTGCTGAGTATCATGTTATTATATCCATACCGTATATCATGTACAATGGACAGCCATAAATTTTGCTTCACACCACAGCAGGACACCAAATAGTTGGCACAAGGTAAGCCAAGACCACCACTAACTGTCTAACAGAGATGAACACGCATTTGATACGCGACCACTCACGACCACTCACACTCTCCCACGACCGCTAACGACCATCCACATCCTTTCATGCGACCCCTTACAGCTGTTGACGACCTCTTTCCCGTCCAATCGCGGTCAACTACGACCACAAGCAAACGCTTACGACCACGCACATTCGCGATCACTAACGACCACCTATCACTCAAGATCACCAATAAAAACTGACGACCGTCTACGACCACCCGCAACTAGACGGCCACTCACGACCACCTACAACCACTCACGGCCATTCACGACCACCCCCTCCTTCCACACATTATCCCCCACCATTTCCGCGCGACCATTTCCACCCTTTCATCACCCACGACCACCTACAATCACTCACCACCACTCACCGCCACCTACGACCACTCACCGTCACACACGACCACTCACCACCACCTACGACCACTCACCACCACCCACGACCACTCACCACCCACCCACGACCACTCACCACCACCCACGACCACTCACCACCCACCCACGACCACTCACCACCACCCACGACCACTCACCACCCCCCTACGACCACTCCCCACCACCCCTTCCCTCCGCAGACTCTCCCCCACGATCCTGTTCGTCTCCCTCTTCTCCGCGACGCTCCTGCGCTTCTTCGCCTACGGCCCCCGAGCGGATGTCCTGACGTCCTTCACACGCGACCGCTGCGGACCTCACTGGTGGAAGGACCCGCTCTTCGTCAACAACTACATCCTCGGACACAACGAAGGACATGATGTTAATGATGTGAGTGGGGGAGAGGGAGAAAGGGGAGGATTGGAGGAGGGGAGGAGGGGAAGGAGGGGAGAGAGAGAGAGAGAGGGGGGAGAGCTGGCGAGTAGGGGAGGAGGGAGGAGGGAGAGTGAGGGAGGGATGGGAGGGAGGGAGAGAGGGAAGGATGGCGAGCAAGAATGATTGAGAGACCGAGAGATAGACAGACATATAGATAGGGCTGATTAACTGATATATAGACAGATAAAAATAAGAGATAAGCAGATAGACAAGATATTCACTTGTATATATAATTCTAATCTCATAGATCATCTTATGCCTCCACTCTGCAATGTGAGCGTTGTGTATCATGCATTGCACAGGGAAATATGACCGCAACAGGGAAGGCGACGAATAAACTTCTATCTTGCAACCTAAGACGATAATTCTAATTGCACGATAGGCAAAGTACGTTAAGTCAGAATAGGCAAATCGTGCTTCCCTGTGCTACACGAATAGCCTGGAATAAACCCCTTAAATGCAATTAGAATGGAAATCTTACGAGGGCAGAGGCTTGCAACATCTCCGGCGCGAGAGATTGCAATAAACTCCACACTGATTCGAGTGAAATGGCGCCCACAGTCTGAGTGATGGCTTCAGGGGCGCCGGGAGATATGGCTCCATAAAACAATAATGGTAGCGAGGGTGTGAATGGAGTACGCCCGTTGATCATCTCTCTCGCGCCTCCCTCACACCCTCGCGGGCTCTTTTCTGCCTCGTTTCTCTGTCTCTCTGTCTTTGTCTCTGTCTTTGTTTCTGTTTCTCTCTCTCTATCTATCTATCTGTCTATCTATCTATATATCTTTCTAATCTATCTATCTATCAATCCCCTCTCTCTCTCTCTCTCTCCTCTTCTCCTCTCTCTCTCTCTCTCTCCTCCTCTCTCTCTCTCTCTCTCTCTCCTCTCTCTCTCTCTCCTCTCTCTCTCTCTCTCCCTCTCTCTCTCTCCTCTCTCTTTTCTCCTCTCTTCTCTCTCTCTCTCTCTCCTCTCTCTTTTACTTACACCCTTTCTCCCTCTCAGTGCCTGGATCACTGCTGGTACACTGCAGTCGACATACAGCTCCTCCTGATTCTGCCGCTGTTGCTGCTGCCACTCGCCCTCCACCGCGTTGCAGGTAAGTCGTGTGAACTGACAACCTTAGACATTGACGCTTTGTTATTTCACATATATTTGCATTTTCAACAGTTGATTTATGATTGAATTATGCGTGCGTG
>NC_051421.1:10546647-10551647 GCF_015228065.2 Penaeus monodon | reverse complement strand
ATCTCCCTGGGGCTGGGCCTGGTGCTAGGACTCTACCCTTACAACCACATATTCCCCGACAAATCCTACGTCGACAATCCTGCGATGTCGGCCGCTTACGGAGCTCTGGCGAGGCCGGTATGGGGTATGTGCGTTGCTTGGGTGGTCTTCACGTGCCACACCGGAAACGCAGGTATGGGTATTTCAGGTATCTTTTAGACGAGAATCTTTTTGTTTTTTTAACTTTCGTAAAGTAGGAGGTCTTAGGATTAGGGATATAGTAAGTAAATGAGTGTAAATTACCCAACACCCGCCCTATTTCGGATAATTTCGTGTAATCTTATGGACTATGTGAATATTCCCTAATACAATAATGTGAACTTAATGCATCGACTACGAATCAACAAAATATAGGTACAAACAGGCAAGAATCCTGGTATATAACACACTTAACTATCTACCTCTCTCAACTCTTTTAGTTTATTAATCATGTTGCTTACTTATTTCTACAATTTATTAATTTCATTTACCATGTTACTTATCTATTCCTATCAACTTTTTAAATTTGTTTACCCATGTAACTCATTCCTTTCTCTCAACTTATCTAGTCTATTTACCATGTTACTCGCTGTACACTGACAACATAAGGTAATTTTCTCCAAGCCCTCGGCGACGGTAACAGAAAAACCGTATCTCCCAGCCTCCAATGTTAGGGACTCAGAGAGAAAAAGGGATCTATCCATCTCTTCCCCTTCTTGTTTATATTACAATTTGCATTTCTTTATTCAGCTATATTTGTCCCGTAGATTGAGACGCATAGGCGGTGTACAGGACGGTAACCTCATAACGGCTTGGTTACCTTGTGTATATGGCGTAGGTAGCGAGGTCTTGCTCTTTCCACGAGTGGGTTTATTCATTTGCTTGATATTTCTTTTTGTCTTAATGTTCTCTTTCTATATATAGGAAGGAGACTTGAAGAGTAAGAAAGTGTTGGTGGTATTCCTTGCCTGCTTCTATATTTGTTTCACTGTGAAAGAGAGAGAGAAAGGGGGCGGGGGGAGGGAGATAGAGGAGAGAGGCGGGGGGAGGTAAGGAGGGAGATATATATAAAGAGAGAGACAGAGACAGAGAGAGAGAGAGAGAGAGAGAGAGAGAGAGAGAGAGAGAGAGAGAGAGAGAGAGAGAGAGACCGGGAAAGAGAGAGGGGGAGAGAGAGATATATAGAAAGAGGGGGAGGGAAACAATGGGAAAAGAGAGAGAGAGAGAGAGAGAGAGAGAGAGAGAGAGAGAGAGAGAGGGAGAGAGGGAGGGAGAGAGAGAGAGACAGACAGACAGAAAGAGAGAAAGAGACAGTAAAAGAGGGGAAAAAGAGAGAAAAAAATAGTAAAAAAAAAACAACAGAAAAAAAACGAAAAACGAACAAAAAACAGATAAACTAAACAAAATACGAGCGTAAAACTAAATCTGTACCTCAAACCAACAGGTGTGGTTAACAAAATACTCTCGTATCCCGGCTGGAGACCCCTGGCACGACTCACCTTTGCAATGTACTTGACGGTCCCGCTTGTGCAACTCTGGTGGTCGTCAACACAGTTCCTGCCAACGTATTTTAACTACCAAGAAAAGGTAAGTTATAATAGAAAAAAAGAGAGGAAAATTAATTGTTAGGAAAATACGTTATTTGTTGGGTATTGGATAAAGAATATAAGATAAAAACAGAAGCAGGGAAGTCAAAATATTGTTTATTTTGAAATGAAGAATAAAGATAAAAGTAAAAAAAAAGAGAGAGAAGCAAGGAAAAAAGATAGAAATATATGGCAAGGTTGACTATGGAATAAAGAAAAAAGAGTAAATGAAAATAAAAATGAAAGGAGAGAAAAAAAAAGAAAATACGTTCCTTAGTTTATTATGAAGTAAGGAAAAGGACAAGACAAAATAAAGGATGAAAATATGTTACTTCGTTTAGTATGAAACAAAGAAAAAAAGTAAAAGAAAATAAAAGCAAAGAAAAGGGATGAAAATCAGATGTTTCAGTCTATTCTAGAATAAAGAAAAAAAAACGGCGGTTGGTCTATACTAAAAAGAGGAAAGAGACCTTGCTCTACAAAAATGGAAAAAAACAGCACTTGAACTATACGTAACATTCATTTAGGCAAAAAAAATAAAATAAAAAGATAAAAAAAAACTCCGCCTCATTCGGCCCTCTTTACATTATTAAAGGGAAAAGTAAAATGTCTCGACGTCAACTTGAGAGAAAGGTAAGTTCCTCTCTTCCTCCTCCTTCTCCTCTCCTCTCTCCTCCTCCTCCTCCTCCTCCTCCTCCTCCTCCTCTCCTTCCTCTCTTCTCCCTCTCTCTCTCTCCTCCTCCTCCTCCTCCCTCTCCTCCTCCTCTCTTCTTCTTCTCTCCCTCTTCTCTCCTCCTTCCTCTCTCCTTTCCTCCCCTTTCCTCATCCTCCTTTCCTCTTCTTTTCCTCCCTTCCTCCCTCCCCTATCTCTCCTCCTCCTCTCCTCCTCCCTCCTCCTCCTCCTCCTCCTCCTCCTCCTCCTTTCCCCTCTTTTTCTCCTCCTCCTCCTCGATCCCTCTCCTTCCCTTCCCCTCATACGAGTATAAGGCAGTACGTTCCCTAACTCTGGCGGAGGCGACTCTCTCTCTCTCTGTCTTATTGAGTTCAAGTTCTTCCTCTCTATATTCATGAGAAACACGACAGCTAGGGGAAAAAGGGGTGGGGGGATGGGGGAAGGAGTTGACACCCGGTCGAGGTAAGCGATTTTTTCCCCTAAAAAAAAAATAGCTGGAAAGTGCAGAGAGAGTGATAGGGTGTAGAGGGGGAAGGGGGGGGAGGGGAGGGGGGAAGGGGGAGGGGGGAGGCAGGGTGGTCCGAATTCGCGTGGGTACATGTGGATGTACGTGTCTGTGTGGGTGTGTGGGTAGATGGGGGAGTATGTGTGGGTAGGTGGGTGGGTATTATGTGTGGGTGTAAGGCGGAGATAGAGGTGTGTGAGTGTGTGGTAGGGGTGAGTGGGTGTGAATATACTCCAATAAAAATTGTTTATCACAATATTAACTGGAGGTATATGAGTGTGGGTGGGAGTGAACTAAACATACACCAAGAAAAAATATATATCTTAATATTTACTGCATTTTTTTTTTTATCTCTTATCTACGCCAGGCATTGCACTTGTCTCATAAAATATTTACTAATTTGCGAATGCATGAAAATATAGAATGAAATATTTAACGGTACCTCGCTCCTAATCTAAATTCTGTTAATGTAATATTCAGTATTAAGCCTTTTTTTCTCTCTTCTTCCCTTCTAATTTTCCTACTGTGATTGCATTAAAAATACGTGAGTGTAAAGGAAATCGAGTATCAATAATTCTATTTGTCTATTTGTCTCATCTTTATTAATTTTGTCATTTCTGTTATTCGTTTTCTTGTGTTTTGGGTGTTTTTTTTTTGTTGTTGTTGTTGTTTTTGTTTAGTATTTCTGCTATTCGAAGGGTAAAATGGAACAAAGAAGGAAACAGTGGATGGGGGATGGAGATGGAGAGGGAAAGAGGGAAAGAGAGAGAGAGAGAGGGAAAGAGGGAAAGAGAGAGAGAGAGAGAGAGAGAGAGAGAGAGAGAGAGGGGGGGGAGAAGAAGAAACAGGGGAGAGAGAGAGAGAGAGAAGAGGGGGGGGAGAAGGAAGGAGATGGAGAAGAGAATGAGAGGAGAGAGGAGAGGGAAAGAGAGAAAAGAGAGAGAGAAGAAAGAGAGAAGAGAAGAAAGAGAGAGAGAGAGAGAGAGAGAGAGAGAGAGAGAAAAGAGAGAAGAAAGACTAAGACGATACACAAAACAAACAGACACGACAGATAATAAGGAAAATATAGATCAAGAGAAATAAGACATTCGGTATAGATAACAATACAAACGCACACAGAAACACAGAGAAAGAGCAGTAATATAGATCAGAGAAATATTACGTAACAGCTGGTCGTATCTCGACCAATCCTGTCGTGGTTTTAAAATGCTCTAGTACTGCCACTTTTTCTCTGCATTTACGTAATGGCTTGTTCTCTGGCAATGTCTGATTTATTAGGAGACCTATGTAAACATCTTCATCCTCTCTTTCTCTCTCTTCTGCTCTTTCTCTCTTTCTCTTTCTCTTTCTCTCTCTCTTTCTCTCTTTTTCTCTCTCTTTCTGCCTCTTTCTCTCTTTCTCTTTCTCTTTGTCTCTCTCTTTCTCTCTTTTTCTCTCTCTTTCTGCCTCTATCTCTCTTTCTCTTTCTCTCTTTTCTCCCTCTCTTTCTCTCTCTTTCTCTCTTTTTCTCTCTCTTTCTCATTCTTTCCTGCCTGTCTATTTATCTACCGTTCGGTTTATCTGTCTATTTTTTTTCCCTCTCTCTCTTTATTTCTTACTCTCTTTTTTTTATTTCTCTCTCTTTTTCTATTTTTCTATTTTTGTTTCCTTTTTCTATTCTTTCTCTTTCTTTCTCTCCTTTCTTCTCTATCTATCTCTTTATGTATCTATGTATCACAAAGACAGGAAGAAGCAGCGAAATGTAATATATATATATATATATATATATATATATATATATATATATATATATATATATATATATATATATATATATATATATATATACAAACACACACACATACATACATGAAACAAAACAAATCTAACATCACGAAATAAACCAACGAAACGTAAAACAACAACAATCAAATTTGAAAATAATACGAAAATGCGAAAATAACCCTCACCCTTCGTCAACAGCTGTTCCAGTCAGCGGGCGTGACTTTTATCGCAGGAATAGCCTCGCTTCTCATCTCGTGTCTGGTGGAGCTGCCTCTGCGGACGCTCCTGGATGCGCTGCTGCCCTCGGAAGGTCTGTGATCGGGTGGAGGGGGGGAGGGGGGGAGGGGGGAGGGGGGAGGGGGGAGGGGTGGAGGGGTGGAGGGGAGGGGTGGAGGGGTGGAGGGGTGGAGGGGAGAGGTGGAGGGGTGGAGGGCGGAGGAGTGGAGGGTGGAGG
>NC_051421.1:10531647-10534147 GCF_015228065.2 Penaeus monodon | reverse complement strand
TACAATTATTATTATTATCATTACTATCATGATTTTTTTTTTCAGTTAGCAGCTTTATGTATATGTTACACAACTGATTCTCGATCTGTTATGATATTTCAACATTCTGTTTACTGCCATGACAATTGCCTGCCGTCCTGACAGAGTGTTGAGATCAACACCCTTGTTTACCATCGATGTGACAGTAGTATTGCGTTTCATGTTATTTGCAATACGAAATCCGAGATACAGTAGACTCTCGAATAGCACCGAGCTGTAGATTCATTGTCTTACCTCTGGATAACACTTTGTATTTGCATTTCACTGGAATTACAAACGGTATTTATAATCCATCGTGCAGTCTCAGTGATTATGTTAAGTTATTATTTAGTTAGTTACTATCATTTGTAGTTATGTTATAAGATCGCTTAGCGTGGCTAATATTGTTGCAAGACTGATCATGAATTATGTATCAAAATTTATTACAAGATCATTATCCTCTCCCGTTTTATATAGTCTTACTGTTGTACTGTATTGATCCGTTGCTTTGCGAACGTCATGTAACCTATCCACATGTATATCATCGCCCTCTCTCTTAATACTACTCGTTCCTTCGGGCGTTTTGTCACCTCGGAAAAGCAACGAAGGAAGGGGTGAATGAGGACGACGGAAAATAAGAGTGGGTTTCAAGGGTAACTCGTAGCGCCGCGTCGAGCGAAGGAAAAACTGCCTTTGTGTTCCCAACCTGGAGGCTGCGGCGTCGTTGATTTCCAGGACAATGGAGGCATGATTGAGTCGCGGGCCCAGCGGAGGTTGCCCGTGTTTTTGCCGTCATGTATACCTCCAGGAGGTCTCGGAGCCATGGGACACACTCATGTATATTCTCAGGGAAAATCGGCACGGTGTGGGTTACGCGTTTTGCGTAGAGAGTGGGAGTAAATGGATAGGCGAGAGATGTATACAAAAGGTCGACATCATTAAATATGTTGTGTATTGTTAATTCGCTAACTCGTATAATTCGCATTCACTTAAGAGAGTATAGCTATGATAAAAAAAAAAATGCCCCCCCCCCTTCCGCCCCCTTTAGCTATATCTAAAAAAACAGTTAAAAATTCAAGAGAGAATTCCGAAACCGCGCAAATAATTTGGAGCAAACAGCCTTTCCTCGAGCGGCTGAGGAAGGTAGCGCTCCCGCCCGCACGCACCGTGACACCTTGATCAAAGTGTTTGTCACATTTGGGTTTGGTTCCTTTCAAGGATTTCTTATTGCTTCAAAGGGCGGCTCTCTCCTGGGGTCTGAAACGCGGGCGCCCGAAGTGTGAGAAATGTGTCAGGCATCTGGTCGGAATAGTTCAAGGACTCTCCTCATTTCTGTGAAGTGAAAAATGTGTGAAACAATTTTTTTTAAAGCGCGAAGAGAGAGAGAGAGAGAGAGAGAGAGAGAGAGAGAGAGAGAGAGAGAGAGAGAGAGAAGAGAAAAAATGGCGAAGGTTTGAATTGTTGCGGAACAAGATGGAAAAAAAATATGAAGCCTCACCTTGAAGGGGGAAAAAGAGAAAAAAAAAATACGGATGTAAACGGCTCGCAAAACGGAGAAATTCTAGCCAGAGATAAATATATGGAAAAAAAGAAGGGAAAAAATCAGCCTACATACATACCGATGATTATAACCAATTCGCTTATGGTTTTAGACAAAGGCACCTTGGCATGTACTCCGCTGTTCCCATAAAGGAAGTACATTAGTGCGGCTCGTTAAGTCCTCTTGTGTGCTGTTAATTAAGTGTAGGTTGCTACTCCACTTCACTCAGTCTAATTATTTAATCAGACTTGAGAATTAGTTTGTAGTGGTGGTAGAGATAGTATTAGTGATTGTTTATAAGTTAGTATTAATGAAATCAGTGAAAGAATTAATTACATATATTATCAATTTTGTCATTATTGTTATATATCATCATCACTAAGATTATCACCATTATCATCACCATCATCATCATCGCCACCACTACCTTCATTATCTCCATTATCATCATCATCATCACCATCATCATCATCACCATCGCATTATCACCATCATTATCATCACTATCCTATGCAAATGAGATTGAGGGAAGGATATTTTCTCACGACTACATTTGACGCAATAACCAAGTAGATTTTGGATTTTTACTTCCTTGTAATTATTTTCATTAGAGTGTACCCTGGTTGACCGGGAAAATAGAAATAGATACAGATAATATTTTGTTCTTATGGTTTAATTAACTTGAAAGCTCTATACCACTCTCTTTTCTTTTTCTTTTTTTGTACTTTTATAACTAACTTTGACAGATTAAGAAGATCGTTTGTTTTGTTTTTGTTTTTGTTTTTTTGCCTTTCCGTCTTTTTAAAATCTGGGAATATCAAATGAAAATTGAAATTTTAAATCACTTTAATCGGGATCAAGTTTTAATGGATACGTTATCATTATCAACGTTAGTAAAAGGATTTTAATTTTTTTCATCAAGTATAGATTTTCATTATATTT
>NC_051421.1:10486647-10496647 GCF_015228065.2 Penaeus monodon | reverse complement strand
ATATTGCACAGAATTTTAAATGATTTCTCATGCTGAACTTTAATCAAAAGCTTTTGTGAAATCTATAAAACATATGTACAGGACATGTTGCGTCTCTGTTGCCCTTTATATAATTATTCTTAGTAGAAAAATTGCATTATGGGTACCCTTTCCAAACAAAACAGCCAGTGCGGGCTGTCTCCATCTTTTACCCTTTTCTTTGCTCTATACATTAAAATTCTTAAAGGATTTTGATGATATGACTAATTAGACTTATTGTTCAATGGAATCCACATTCCGCTGCCCCAAGTTTTTTTTTCAGTATTGCTATGAAAATTGATCTTAGTAGGTCTGCGGGTGTTTTGTGTTTTGTATATTTCATTTATTTCCCTCAGTTTGTCCTTTCTTAACATCCCTGAAGCGTCTATCATTTCAATCTGTAGCTGATCTACACCTGGAGCCTTTTCCTTTTTCGTTTTTTTTTTTTTTTTTTGGGGGGCATGTTCTGTTTCTGTGTCTATTATATCCGGTCCTATATTTTCGTCTGTGATGTATAGTTTGTTACACCCTTTCATCTGCAAAAAGATCTATGTATTCGGACCATCTTTTCAGAATGTCTTTTTTTTTCATTATAAATGTGCCATTTTTAGCTTTTATACACCCACTAGCGCTGCATCTTTTCTTGTCGGTTATTTCTTTGATATCCCTATATATTTCTTTAGCAGTCTTTAGTCTCCCTATCCTTTCACACTTTTCATTTAATCACTTCTGTTCTTCTAGACATTTCTTCTGATTTTTGTTTCACTTTCCTCCTTTCTTTCGTGCTTATTTAGTCACCTCTTGTTTTATCTTCTATCCCTTGCAGGAATTATTTTTGTTGCACTTTCATTCATTATGTGTTTATGATTTACAAAACGAGAATTTACATCAATATTCTCTTCGCTTGATAGATGTCAATATCTGTTTTTAATTTCTAGTTGGAAAACTTCTCTGATTCCGGAATCTTTTAATTTTTCGAGATTTAAATTTTCCTATTAAGTCTTTATTGTTGTTTGTTTCTTCAATTTGATCTTGATTGTTGCAACTACTGGGTTATGCTCGCTCTCGCAATCCGCACCGGGGTATGTTTTTGCCTGCCTTACCGCGTTCCTAAACCTCATGTTGATAGTTATGTAATCAATTTGATTTCTAGCTCTGTCGCTTGGACTTTTCCATGTGCACAGCCTTCTTGGTGGATGTTCAAACCACGTGTTGGTGATGACCTGATCTTCTTCAGAACACCACTCTATCCATTGTTCGCCTTTCCTTAGTTCTCCCAGACCGTTGACCCGCTACATTTGCATTTCTTCCCTTTCCCACTTTTGCATTTAGATCGCCCATAACAATTTTTACATCTTGTGATTTTCCTTGATTGTATGCCTCTTCGACTTGAGCATAAAAACTTTCAATTTCTTGCTCTGTTCATTCTTTAGTTGTGGCATAACCTTGTATGATGCTAATATTAAACGGATGTCCCTTAACTTAATATATAGTACCCTATCTGATATTGCACATTATCCTAGCAGACTCCTGTTTGCAATTATATTCAGCATCGCCACTACTCCCTTTCCACTTTTATCTCCTCCAGAAAATATGATTGTGCTATCACCCTATACGTCTTTTCCCTGCACACTTCCATCTGACGTTCTGTTAAACCCAATATGCTAATATTCATTCTTTTAATTTCCTTTTCTACGTTGTTCGTTTTTACATTGTGTACCAAAGTCCTAACATTCCAAGTCTCGATCCGGTAAGCATTTTTAAGAGACTTTGTATTAATTCTTGTGTGTTCTGTAGCCGCGTGATGACGGTCTAGCTTCACCTTGCAATTCATGAGAGTCTCGACCGAGCGAGATGTTCTGATATGGAACATTCCCATTGGCGCTGATGGCCTTAATATCCCTGTTTGTTCTGTCCATGGTTAATACTAGGGTATATAAATTATATACTGAAGTGGTTCTGTCCGTGGTTGATGCTAGAGACATGATTGTACCTTATACCCTATTTGTCTGTTGAATTATCTGCCCAGCCTGGTTGTTGTATGAAATTATTTCTAGTGTTACGAGAATTTGCTTAGCAAGATATCCACCACCTGCGAGTCATGGCTTCACGTATCCCTGATGGGGGGACTTAGCAGGATAGTACACATTGTCCAGCATTGACCTGCAGGTTACTGGACGGAAAGAGCGCCTTACACCTCCTTTCAGCAACCGTCAGTTGTTGCCACCACCAGGGAGTGAAGCTTAGACAGAGTGAATTATTTCCAACTGAGGGCAGCGATTAGATTTTTAAAAATGATAGAGGAAAAGAAGAAGGAGGAAGGAGGAAAAGGAGAAGAAGAAGGAGGGAGAGGATCGACAGACAGGTGTGTGTGTGTGCGTGTGTACGTGCTTGTGCATTTCTATGTGTGTGTGTTGCACCTTTCAGGCAACCAGGGAACGGATACTCAAACGCGTTACGGCGCTTCTACGGCCCATACACAGAGCAAGGATCACGCCATATTGGTACAAGGCAAGACGCCTTAGAGTAAGGCAGGGGGAGAGCAGTCCTAACAAGTTACGGCGAACCATACATTGTACTTTTTCAACCTTAAAATAATTACTACAACCTTACAATCTGTTCTGAAATACTAAATAAGGTAGCAAGTGTGATATTCCAATATAACTACTTTTGCCAACAGGAGTGTGTCTCACTCCAATCCAAGTGTTGTATCGGTAAACAAGGCATTGCACTAAAGCTAGCATAAATGCTGTCTTCGCCTTGGGTGCTGTTTTATTTGTCTTCATTTTTATTACTTTTAATATCAAGACTTTCACTATTATTCTAAGTGTTACGTGTTAAATTGGCAAGAGGTGGGAAATTCAAAGTATGTTAAAATTATTCTTGTAATATTAGCCAACCTCTAGAGGTGACAATACTTCGTTCCTATATTTCACGATGCCTCTGCACTTTGTTAATAGGGTCGTTTTTTTATATAAAGAATATTGCAAATTTCATGTGCTTTACCGACTCTGGAAAGATATTAGTTTAAAGTTTTTTTATGCCGAGGCCTGACACAGCATTGCGTTGACAAACAACTCAGCTGATGAGCATTTACAGCTTGTGATTGGTCAAGATTCCCTAAGAGCCGCTATGATAGGCCACTGAGGATCCGACGCTGGAAGTGAATAACGAGGGTGTAGGGTACGTCGCCGGAAAAAAAACTCTCCTGTAGACAAAGCTAAGTCCGAGATAGTCTGGCCGTGACTTAAGGTTAAGGCCTCGAACGCGCCTTTAACTTAAGGCCTCGCGTTTGTAAAGCCAAAGCGAACCGACTAACAGCTTCTGTGATGTATTGTTTATTCGATCGTTATTATATATAAACAAATTAATGGATAGATAGGTAGGTAGGCAGATAAGTAAGTAGGTAGGTAGATAAACAGATACATACATACACACACACACACACACACACACACACACACACACACACACATACACACATACACACACACACACACATACACACACACACACACACATACACACATACACACATACACACATACACACATACGCACATACACACATACATACATACACACATACACACACACACACACACACAATATGGGTGGATAGATAGAAAGATGGAAAAAAATATAGAGAGAGAGACCCATACACGCTGTATGTGTGTATGTATGTTCAATGTATGTGTTGTATCCATGAAGCACGCATACACACGCACGCTTGCACTCCCACGCCCGTCTCCCCCCGCCTTGCATCAGAAGATTTGCAAAGCTCACAAAAAAAATATATCAGGAGTTTTTCCCTTCCTCTTCGGATATGAATTCACGTCAAGGATTTCTGTAAGAGGGGAAAAAATGAGGGCGAGGAGAGGGGGGGTGGGGTGGGGGGGGTTAAAAAATGGCGTTTGTATTGCAACATATAAATCAAGACATTGAAATGCTCCCTTGCAAGAGAGCCGTCTCGACATGTATGTATGATTAAAAAGATGAAGTTCTCATCTTGGATTCATCTGCCATGGCGGATCTTGAGCGAAATTGATGTCCCTCCGATGCACAACAGAGACGAGGGAAATTAGTGTTGATAGCAGAAGCGATTTTTTTCCGCTTTTCTTTCACTCCGTCTGTTTATTCTATTCTTCCAATTTCCTTGAATTTTATTCCAATTTTTTCCCTTTCCTTTTCTTTCTTGTTTGTAATTTTTTTTCTCTCTCTCTTTGCCTTCTTTACTGTAAGTTGTCGGCTAATTCGCCCCGCCTCGCAGATCTAGATCACCGAAATGTTTGAAACGGAAGCGAGGCAGCGGCGAGAGAATACGAAATTGAACACGTTTTTTTTCTCTCTCTCTCCCTCGCTCTCCCTGCGCCGGCCTCGGAAACCCTCGCCCCCTCCTGAAACTTTGAACTCTTATTATAATTATAATTGTGTGTACTAAGAGACATTCCCTGGTGCTGTTTCGCTGCCTTAGCGTTGTATTGTCTTTCTTTTTAATATTAATAACATGAAGATTAGTGGAGTCATGGAGGCCATTTTTGTGATTAATAAACCCTACAGATCTTGAGGCAACAAATTCGTAATTGTATCGCTCTGCCTCTCAAGTTTTCGCTCGCTTGATGGGTTTATTCAGAGAGAAAAGGCCCAAGTGCTTTCCTGATTACCCGCAGGCGATGGGGGAATCCAAGATGGTAGTTAGGTATTAATGTGATACGACAGGATTGTTTTTTCTTTCATTCTCTCTCTCTCTTTCTCTCTTTTCCCAATCTCTCTCTCTCTTTTCCCAATCTCTCTCTCTCTCTCTTTCTCTCTCTCTCTCTCTCTCCTTTCTCTTTCTCTTTCCCTCTCCCTCTCTCTCTTTCCCTCTCCCTCTCTCTCTCTTTCCCTCTCCCTCTCTCCCTCTCTCTCTCTCTCTCTCTCTCTCTCTCTCTCTCTCTCTCTCTATCTATCTATCTATCTATTTATCTATCTATCTATCTTTTCCTCTCCCTCTCTCTCCCTTTCCCTCTCCCTCTCTCTCTCTCTTTCCCTCTCCCCCCCTTTCTCCCTATCTCTCTCTCTTTCTCTCCTCTCTCCTCTCTCTCTCTCTCTCTCTCTCTCTCTCTCTCTCTCTCTCTCTCCCTCTCCCTCTCTTTCTCTCTCTTTCCCTCTCCCTCTCTCTTTCTCTCTCTCTCTCTCTCTCTCTCTCTCTATATATATATATATATTATATATATATATATATATATATATATATATATATCTTTCCCTCTCCCTCTCTCTCCCTTTCCCTCTCCCTCTCTCTCTCTCTTTCCCTCCCCCCCTCTCTCTCTCTCTCTCTCATGAGCTGCTTCTGTGGATTAAAATAGTTTTTTGAAGAGTTTGCTTTCAGTTATAACCTGATTTCGAAAGCAGGGATGATTTTCCAGCATCTGTACTAGTTCATTCTGATATTTATAAGTCGGCTGAAAATCACCATGCTGTAATTGTTGTGTTTATCATTATTTACATGTCAGGGTTTGTTAAATGGGTGTGTAAGGAAGTTACTGTCACCACCAGATAGGTACGTTCGTGTGGTGTAAGAGGGGATGCAGTGTCAGAAGAACTGTGGAAAGGAGCAACAGTAGTGTGTGTATCTGTGTCTGGGAAGTGTAGCTGTGCAAATAAGCCGAAGCGGGGTAGGCGTGGTTAGAATGCGAGGAGAGATGTATACAGATGCTTCGTCTATACTTTAGGGTTTTTGATTGTTTGCCCTTTTAAACTTTAAAAACTAAAATACGTTTAGGTCTTTTCAACTATCTTTTTCACAAACAGTCGAGGGACTTACCGAAAAGTATATATAAAATGATATAATTATTTTGTAAATGCAAAGATAAAACAGAACATAAAACGAAACACAAACACAGTAAAACACAAAAGACAAAGACAAAACAGACATAAAACAAAGTAAAAAAACAAACGAAGCAAAATATAACGAGAACCACCTTCCCTCACGTATACTGTAACTCGATCACTTTATCTATATCGCCGAGACCACCATTATCCTGCGCTGAAACTCGAACTGGAACTCCTTGAAGGGCCGGGGACTTTTCACTGTGACCTTGGTCCGCGAAACAGTTTTGGTTCTCACTGCTGTTTCATATTTTCAAAAGCTGTATATAATCATTATCATCTATTCGTATTATAACAATTAAAATATTTTAAAAGTACTATTCACAAAAGGAATAAAAGTTCTATGAAATAAAGTAGTAAAAATAAAAACGAACCATCGTGCACAAGCGTATATCATAGTAAAACAAGCTCATAAACTGTTTAGTGTAAAGATGTAAAATGTAAAATATTCATAATAAAGTTCAGATAAAATTATTTAAAATATTAATAAAGATTAAAACTTTCTTTTCAAATTAATTTCTTGTTGGTCTAGTTCTCCGGCAAAGGTTTGTCTAAAACACCACGAAAAAATGTTTATTAAAATACACTAAACCAAAGGTAAAACAAATAAAACAGAAGCAAAGGTAACGAAGCCGCGCAGGTGAGACGCTCCAGGTGGGATTCCCGTTTTCTGTTGTCGCAGCTTCCTCGCCGCGACGGGCATCCTCACCCCGGGAGATAAAAGCAGGGGTTTTGGGCGACCTAGGAGACGTACGAGGATGCAGCCTCCTCCTTGGAGCGAGGGTGGAAGCCGTCTTTCATCTCTTAATGGGGGGGGGATGAAAGGCATGTGTAGGGTTCGCGGCGGACGCACACAGGCAGACCATTACATAATAACACAATAAGCAATAAATTAGTGATATTACCATTATTATCATTTTTGTTATGATTGTCATCATTTTCATTTTCAACAGCATTTTAATCGTATTTTTATCGTTATTACTGTTATTATTGTTATCATTATTATCATTATCATTATTGTTATTACTATTATTATCATCATTACTGTTATCATTGTACTCATTTTCATTACCATCTTCATTATTATTATCATAGTTATCTTCATCACTGTCATTATCAATATCACCATTCTCATTACATCATCATTATTGTTGCTATTATTATTACTATTATAACTATTCTACTGCTATTATTATCATTATTATTATTATTATTATTATTGATATTGTTATCAATATCATTTTTTTTTTACTGGTAGTATTATTGTTATTATGGTAACTGTAATAACCATTATTATTATCATTATTATCATGATCAACATGTCATTATTTTTATCATTATCATTATTATATTTGTTCTTATTGTCATTATTATCATTATCTTTATCTTTATCGTTATCGTTATCGTTATCGTTATCGTTATCATATTATTACTATTACTATTACTATTACTATTATTATCATTATCATTACTATTATCATTATTATCATGATCATCATCATTATTATCATTATTGTTCATATTACTATTATTATTATAAATATTATATGATCATTATTAATGTTATCGATACTGATATTATTACTATTGTTATTACCAGTATTGTTATTATCATCATTACTATCACCATCAATATCAATATTACTATTATCATAATTTTAATCATTATCATCATCATCATTATTATAATTATTATTATCATAATTATCATCATCATCATATTTTTTTTTTCTTTTTTCTTTAGATCTGCTAACTAAAATCAAACACCAGGTCACTACCAGCGACCTAGGGTGATTGAAGTTTGAGGCAACAGAAATATGCACACAACTTCTGCAGCAGACTCCTCGAGTGTATGGCAAAAGCAGTACATTACCTCATTATACTCTTCCCTTGTCCATATAAGTCCTGTTTTCCCTTGATTGCCAGTACAAGACGGCTGATCCGCAGGGCCAGGGGTGGGAACTATCCCGTCCTAGTAACCTGGCGGATTTGGATTAATGGAAGATTTAGACTTAGTTCTGCCTCTTAGTTCTGCGACGCTTCATCACCCACTTCCTACTCTCACTTCAGAAGGCAGGATACATATTAGCCCCACTACCAAGAAGCTGGATATCCCGCGCCAACCACCAACTGGCATTTCCAGGTCCATGTGGGCACGGTGTTTGACGTACCAATTGACGCCCTGTGGAAATTATGTTGCCTACTAAGTCTTTATACTGGGGCGGCTAAGCAGTGATCCCTCCCCAGGGAAGTAGTTTTTTTAGGCAATCATTGTTGGTGGTTTCCAACCCACCATCACATCCTACGATAGACTCATCCACTACCGTATCTAGGTTTGATTTACCTAAAATTATGTAAATCAGCGCGCGCGCTCACCCACGTGCGCAGGCGATGCGTGTGTGCATGGATGCACCCGCGCACTCACATGCGGCGATTTGTATTATTATTATTATTATTATTATTATTATTATTACTACTACTACTACTATCCTTATTCTTATTCTTATTCTTTTTATCATTATCATTATAATTATTATTATCATTAATACTATTATTACTATCGTTATCATTTCTACTATCATTATTATTATTGTTACTATTATTATTGTTATTACTATTATTATTTTAATTATCACTATTATTATCATTATTGCTACCGTTATCATTACTGTTATCATCATCATTATTATCATTATTATTATTATTGTTGTTGTTGTTGTTGTTGTTATAGGTCACTGTTATTTCTATTTTCCTTTCCTTATTATGATTTCCGTCTTTATCAGTGTTACTATTATCATCATTATCATTGTCATTATTATAATCATCATTATTATTGTTATTATTATATCATTATTATTATTATTATTATTATTACTTCTATTATTATTATTATTATTATTATTATTATTACTATCATTATCATTATTATTATCATTATTGTTGTTGTTGTTGTTGTTGTTGATATTGTTATTACTATTATCATTATTACCATTATCACTGTTGTTGTTTTTAACATTATGTTAATATCATTATTAGCATGGTCATTATCACAATCATAATCACATCATTATTATTATTATTGTTGTTGATTATTATTATCATACTTATTATCATTACCTTCATTATTATCATCATTATTATCATGATTGCTATTATGAATGTTATTATCATCATTATTATTGATCATTACTATCATCTTCATCATCATTCCAACTTTCATAATTATAATTAATGTTATAATCATTCTAATTATCGTTAGTATTATCACAGTTATCATTTTTATCGATGAACGGTGGTGATTGTGGCGAATGTACATTATTATCATTACAATTATAATCACAATTATCATTGTTATCATTATCGTTATCATTATCTTTCTTATTAATATCAATATCATTATTATCATCTATATTATCAATAAAAATATGATCATAACCACTACCAACACTAATTACTGAATGTGATGATAGTGCTACTAATAAAATGAGAACATTTTTTTATTAGTAGCAATATCATCACAATCATATGCAATATCATTAGTTTTACTACTTCTATTAAATACCACTATTACAACTACTATTAATACTTTTCCTACTACCATTATTACTTCTACTACTATTATTCCTACTCTATTTATCATATTCATTATCACCATCACGTATACTCATTCAGCAGCTAAAATATTCATTAACTGGTTCTGTCCCGTTCTTAGAGCTGCCTGATATCCCTCTTAATACTAATAACATGAAGCTTAATGAAGTCAGGGAGGTCCTTTTGTGATCAATAATTACGGATTTTCAGCCAGGTAAATCTTGGATTTGATCACAGGAAGTACTGTAAAACTGATTGCAGCACAGATAAAAACAGAGAAAGGATTATAGATATGACTTTTATAGATTCCTTCCTATATTGATGCACTGTTGCGTGTTAATCTTACAAAACAGCCGTAATCAAGGCTGCAATGATACAAGTGTTAGCCTTCTTATAGCAAGTTACTAAATACGACAGAAATAAATTGTTTTCTTCAAAGCTAATTGGAAGCATAAGTTTTAAACATACTCACTCTGCGGTAGGAATCAGACGTTGCTATCGCATGCTTCTCGTTTTAGACT
>NC_051421.1:10474147-10476647 GCF_015228065.2 Penaeus monodon | reverse complement strand
TTTCAATCAAAATACTAAGTAGACACAACTTGCCCAAAATACTAACTATCTGGAATTAGTATGTATCTGCTTCGCCCGGGCCTTTCACTTATGGCCCGGCCTAAATTACTTAGACTCGGAATTATTAAACCACTGGGGCTAGAAAAAAAAAACTTTCAAGGCATGAGGCTATGATTGGCATAACAAGAAAACTCGTAAAGAAACAGAGCCCCCATACACCGAGGTAGATCAATTTCCCAATTCTGGTCACGGAGCATAAACGAGTTCAGGAGCTTGCTAATTGTTACAAAGATAATGTGACGTCAGATAAGCTTATGCAGTTTTCAGAGCCGACAAGGAATTCCGATGATTAAAAATTCAGATTCGTAGTAAACACTAGGAAATATTCTTGCAAAGGGATAAACGATCAAGTCGACAAGTAGAAAATAGATGAGAATTTTAATATAAAAGTAGTCTACTATTGACTTTGCTGAAATAACCGAGTGGGAATTGGGCAATGCCCTTCTAAAAGGGAAGACAACTGTCTCTGGCGAGGATGGCATTACTTACGTTCTTCGCCTTATTGCTCAGGTACCAGGCAACCCACTTTACATCTGTATAGACTAAGCCTACCAAAAGGAATCCTTCCGAGCGCCAGGACTAAGAATATAATCATTCCTATACCTAACCCTAACACCGACATATAGACCCATATCCTTGACCACCTGTCTGTGCAAAGTGCTCCAGAGAATAATTCTGAACAGACTTATGTATTGCACAAATACTATGTTATCCCCCAGACTGTATGGAATTCTCCCAGGATGCAGCATTCAGAACTGTTTTGCAGAGTACTTCAACAAACTCTAACCCAGGCATGCAAACCGTATTTCTTGATCTTCAATCTGCATTTGATATTGCAAACAGGAAAATGATCCTTGAGCAACTAGCTACATTTGGTATTCAGGGAAAACTGTTAACACAGATTCAAATGTATCGATTGCATCGGTCGGCTCAGTTTCTCTTCAGAGGCATTAAGAGTACTCATACAAGTGATTGACCTTCTGTTTACGAAGGAATATTGTACATAAACACAATATTTAGTGTTAAATCAATTAGAGACCCTCTCCACTGACAATTCCCAAGACAATTAATACATAAAATAGTGGAGTTACTTTGAATGACAACACTGATTCATACTCAAATCATGGTGCAAGTAACATTGAACATATCCATTACTAAGACCTTATATGGACGTCCTGTTTCACCGTGGAAAATGTCGAACCTGAATAATATTTTATACCACTGCCCCCCAAAAATACAGTGTCTCCCTGCTATACTTAAGCAGTACGATCTTGCAATTATAAATGAACATGTTGAAACTCTGTCCAATGCATATGAATGCTATACTGATGGATCCTTGCAGTCTGGGAGCAGAGCAGGATGCACTTTTGTTGTATATAAAAGCAATATTTTGAAGCACCAGGATTGTAGGAGGGTTTAAGACTGGGCTAGCACTACGCAATCTCAGCTGGCAGGAACACTCATAGACACCGAATTTCTGTTGAATCAAGGTTCAGGGGTAATTTTCTGCAATTCACAGAGTGCTCTCCAATCTCTGAACTCTTGACAAAGATGTAGGAAGTACTGCAAATGACATCAGGATAAAGTGTATCGTGCAAAAGAACATGGCCACGATATTGGTTTCTGTGGATTCCATCGCATGTTGGAATCCGTAGGCGTGATCATGTTGATCACCTAGCAAAATCAGCATTTGACAAGCAAATTGTGGATATAGATCTAGGAGCACCTCTTGCTAGGAATTAACACATCATTAAAACTTCCCTTTCAAGAAGACTTTGTCGTAGACACTCAAAGGCTTAATTAATCATCACCACTCGAACAACACGAGTGTGAAGTGGATGCCATAAGAATGGGCGAAACAAAGAAGCTGGTACGAGATGGCAAAAATAGAATAACATCGCAAGTATTCGAAGGGAATTCCATACAAAAAAATATTGCCAACAGGACAAGAAAGATGTAAAAAACAAAAGCGCCCTATGACTTAAAGTGGCGAAATCATCATGTGGCAGAGGGCACTGGCCAACAGAAGCAAAAAAGAAATCACGAGTGTGAAACAACAAGCAATTCTAATCGATCGCAATATAGATCATTATGTATCAGTCTGGGAACAAGAAACTGAGTGGCAGGTAGAAAAAGTTAGAAGTGATAAATGCAGTGTTAGAAATGTGCTGACGCATGGAAAAGTCCTGATGCGGGTATTCATCTATAAAAAAAGGGATACTGTGATAACCAGCAAGGGCGTGACCGGATGAGTTCCAGATAAAAAATGAAAGGATCGTTAGTGACGGAGAGTGTGGATTAGGTTTGAGAGTAGCATCCAGTAGCCATGTCCATCTCGATAAGCCTATTTGAAGTAATTTAGTGTACCGTCATGGTGGATCAGTGGACAGGAACTAGAAATGGAAAACAATAACATGGGAGTCTATTCTGAAACATAGGA